>NW_027478170.1:901960-1202613 GCF_051020975.1 Osmia lignaria lignaria | reverse complement strand
CAAGATATTTAAAAGTTCCGAAGCCGCACCAACATAATAGAGATACAGAAACACCGTGGCCCCTTTCTTTGAGATAACTCTGCACTATTGCGAGCTGTAAATGCCACTTCCAGCTTAGCTGTGCAGAAGAAGAACAACAAGAAGAAGAAATATCTTGAAATATGTCCGTCAGGCCCCTTCCCTTGAGATATATCTGCAAATATCTCGGAAACGAAGCGAGCTATGGCAAAATGTTAAGAGACCTTTTTTGTCGAGAATTATGTTTCCTACAATTTATGTTCTATGATATTTTTTGATCAGAAGCGTAGTTTTCGAGATATATCGAGATATTTAAAAGTTCCGAAGCCGCACCAACATAATAGAGATACAGAAACACCGTGGCCCCTTTCTTTGAGATGACTCTGCACTATTGCGAGCTGGAAATGCCACTACCAGTTTAGCTGTGCAGAAGAAGAACAACAAGAAGAAGAAATATCTGGAAATATGTCCGTCAGGCCCCTTCCCTTGAGATAAATCTGGAAATATCTCGGAAACGAAGAGAGCTATGGCAAAATGTTAGGAGACGTTTTTTGTACAGAATTATGTTTCCTACTTTTTATGTTCTATGATATTTTTTGATCAGACGCGTAGGTCTCGAGATATATCAAGATATTTAAAAGTTCCGAAGCCGCACCAACATAATAGAGATACAGAAACACCGTGGCCCCTTTCTTTGAGATATCTCTGCACTATTGCGAGCTGCAAATGCCACTTCCAGCTTAGCTGTGCAGAAGAAGAACAACAAGAAGAAGAAATATCTCGAAATATGTCCGTGAGGCCCCTTCCCTTGAGATAAATCTGCAAATATCTCGGAAACGAAGCGAGCTATGGCAAAATGTTAAGAGACCTTTTTTGTAGAGAATTAAGTTTCCTACTTTTTATGTTCTATGATATTTTTTGATCAGATGCGTAGTTCTCGAAATATATCAAGATATTTAAAGGTTCCGAAGCCGCACCAACATAATAGAGATACAGAAACACCGTGGCCCCTTTCTTTGAGATAACTCTGCACTATTGCGAGCTGTAAATGCCACTTCCAGCTTAGCTGTGCAGAAGAAGAACAACAAGAAGAAGAAATATCTCGAAATATGTCCGTCAGGCCCCTTCCCTTGAGATAAATATGCAAATATCTCGGAAACGAAGCGAGCTATGGCAAAATGTTAAGCGACCTTTTTTGTAGAGAATTAAGTGTCCTACTTTTTATGTTCTATGATATTTTTTGATCAGATGCGTAGTTCTCGAGATATATCAAGATATTTAAAAGTTCCGAAGCCCCACCAACATAATAGAGATACAGAAACACCGTGGCCCCTTTCTTTGAGATAACTCTGCACTATTGCGAGCTGCAAATGCCACTTCCAGCTTAGCTGTGCAGAGGAAGAACAACAAGAAGAAGAAATATCTCGAAATATGTCCGTCAGGCCAGTTCCTTTGAGCTGAATCTGCAAATATCTCGGAAACGAAGCGAGCTATGGCAAAATGTTAAGAGACGTTTTTTGTAGAGAATTATGTTTCCTACAATTTATGTTCTATGATATTTTTTGATCAGAAGCGTAGTTTTCGAGATATATCGAGATACTTAAAAGTTCCGAAGCCGCACCAATATAATAGAGATACAGAAACACCGTGGCCCCTTTCTTTGAGATAACTGTGCACTAGTGCGAGCCGCAAATGCCACTTCCAGCTTAGCTGTGCAGAAGAAGAACAACAAGAAGAAGAAATATCTCGAAATATGTCCGTCAGGCCCCTTCCCTTGAGATAAATCTGCAAATATCTCGGAAACGAAGCGAGCTATGGCAAAATGTTAGGAGACCTTTTTTGTACAGAATTATGTTTCCTACTTTTTATGTTCTATGATATTTTTTGATCAGACGCGTAGTTCTCGAGATATATCAAGATATTTAAAAGTTCCGAAGCCGCACCAACATAATAGAGATACAGAAACACCGTGGCCCCTTTCTTTGAGATATCTCTGCACTATTGCGAGCTGCAAATGCCACTTCCAGCTTAGCTGTGCAGAAGAAGAACAACAAGAAGAAGAAATATCTCGAAATATGTCCGTCAGGCCCCTTCCCTTGAGATAAATCTGCAAATATCTCGGAAACGAAGCGAGCTATGGCAAAATGTTGGGAGACCTTTTTTGTACAGAATTATGTTTCCTACTTTTTATGTTCTATGATATTTTTTGATCAGACGCGTAGGTCTCGAGATATATCAAGATATTTAAAAGTTCCGAAGCCGCACCAACATAATAGAGATACAGAAACACCGTGGCCCCTTTCTTTGAGATATCTCTGCACTATTGCGAGCTGCAAATGCCACTTCCAGCTTAGCTGTGCAGAAGAAGAACAACAAGAAGAAGAAATATCTCGAAATATGTCCGTGAGGCCCCTTCCCTTGAGATAAATCTGCAAATATCTCGGAAACGAAGCGAGCTATGGCAAAATGTTAACAGACTTTTTTGTAGAGAATTAAGTTTCCTACTTTTTATGTTCTATGATATTTTTTGATCAGAAGCGTAGTTTTCGAGATATATCGAGATATTTAAAGGTTCCGAAGCCGCACCAACATAATAGAGATACAGAAACACCGTGGCCCCTTTCTTTGAAATAACTCTGCACTAGTGCGAGCCGCAAATGCCACTTACAGCTTAGCTGTGCAGAAGAAGAACAACGAGAAGAAGAAATATCTCGAAATATGTCCGTCAGGCCCCTTCCCTTGACATAAATCTGCAAATATCTCGGAAACGAAGCGAGCTATGGCAAAATGTTAAGAGACCTTTTTTGTAGAGAATTAAGTTTCCTACATTTTATGTTCTATGATATTTTTTGATCAGATGCGTAGTTCTCGAGATATATCAAGATATTTAAAAGTTCCGAAGCCGCAACAACATAATAGAGATACAGAAACACCGTAGCCCCTTCCTTTGAGATAACTCTGCACTATTGCGAGCTGCAAATGCCACTTCCAGCTTAGCTGTGCAGAGGAAGAACAACAAGAAGAAGAAATATCTCGAAATATGTCCGTCAGGCCAGTTCCTTTGAGCTGAATCTGCAAATATCTCGGAAACGAAGCGAGCTATGGCAAAATGTTAAGAGACGTTTTTTGTAGAGAATTATGTTTCCTACAATTTATGTTCTATGATATTTTTTGATCAGAAGCGTAGTTTTCGAGATATATCGAGATACTTAAAAGTTCCGAAGCCGCACCAACATAATAGAGATACAGAAACACCGTGGCCCCTTTCTTTGAGATAACTGTGCACTAGTGCGAGCCGCAAATGCCACTTCCAGCTTAGCTGTGCAGAAGAAGAACAACAAGAAGAAGAAATATCTCGAAATATGTCCGTCAGGCCCCTTCCCGTGAGATAAATCTGCAAATATCTCGGAAACGAAGCGAGCTATGGCAAAATGTTAGGAGACCTTTTTTGTACAGAATTATGTTTCCTACTTTTTATGTTCTATGATATTTTTTGATCAGACGCGTAGGTCTCGAGATATATCAAGATATTTAAAAGTTCCGAAGCCGCACCAACATAATAGAGATACAGAAACACCGTGGCCCCTTTCTTTGAGATATCTCTGCACTATTGCGAGCTGCAAATGCCACTTCCAGCTTAGCTGTGCAGAAGAAGAACAACAAGAAGAAGAAATATCTCGAAATATGTCCGTGAGGCCCCTTCCCTTGAGATAAATCTGCAAATATCTCGGAAACGAAGCGAGCTATGGCAAAATGTTAAGAGACTTTTTTGTAGAGAATTAAGTTTCCTACTTTTTATGTTCTATGATATTTTTTGATCAGATGCGTAGTTCCCGAGATATATTAAGATATTTAAAAGTTCCGAAGCCGCACCAACATAATAGAGATACAGAAACACCGTGGCCCCTTTCTTTGAGATAACTCTGCACTATTGCGAGCTGCAAATGCCACTTCCAGCTTAGCTGTGCAGAAGAAGAACAACAAGAAGAAGAAGTATCTCGAAATATGTCCGTCAGGCCCCTTCCCTTGAGATAAATCTGCAAATATCTCGGAAACGAAGCGAGCTATGGCAAAATGTTAAGAGATCTTTTTTGTAGAGAATTAAGTTTCCTACTTTTTATGTTCTATGATATTTTTTGATCAGATGCGTAGTTCTCGAGATATATCAAGATATTTAAAAGTTCCGAAGCCGCACCAACATAATAGAGATACAGAAACACCGTGGCCCCTTTCTTTGAGATAACTCTGCACTATTGCGAGCTGCAAATGCCACTTCCAGCTTAGCTGTGCAGAAGAAGAACAACAAGAAGAAGAAATATCTCGAAATATGTCCGTCAGGCCCCTTCCCTTGAGATAAATCTGGAAATATCTCGGAAACGAAGAGAGCTATGGCAAAATGTTAAGAGACCTTTTTTGTAGAGAATTAAGTTTCCTACTTTTTACGTTCTATGACATTTTTTGATCAGATGCGTAGTTCTCGAGATATATCAAGATATTTAAAAGTTCCGAAGCCGCACCAACATAATAGAGATACAGAAACACCGTGGCCCCTTTCTTTGAGATAACTCTGCACTATTGCGAGCTGTAAATGCCACTTCCAGCTTAGCTGTGCAGAAGAAGAACAACAAGAAGAAGAAATATCTTGAAATATGTCCGTCAGGCCCCTTCCCTTGAGATATATCTGCAAATATCTCGGAAACGAAGCGAGCTATGGCAAAATGTTAAGAGACCTTTTTTGTCGAGAATTATGTTTCCTACAATTTATGTTCTATGATATTTTTTGATCAGAAGCGTAGTTTTCGAGATATATCGAGATATTTAAAAGTTCCGAAGCCGCACCAACATAATAGAGATACAGAAACACCGTGGCCCCTTTCTTTGAGATGACTCTGCACTATTGCGAGCTGGAAATGCCACTTCCAGTTTAGCTGTGCAGAAGAAGAACAACAAGAAGAAGAAATATCTCGAAATATGTCCGTCAGGCCCCTTCCCTTGAGATAAATCTGGAAATATCTCGGAAACGAAGAGAGCTATGGCAAAATGTTAGGAGACGTTTTTTGTACAGAATTATGTTTCCTACTTTTTATGTTCTATGATATTTTTTGATCAGACGCGTAGGTCTCGAGATATATCAAGATATTTAAAAGTTCCGAAGCCGCACCAACATAATAGAGATACAGAAACACCGTGGCCCCTTTCTTTGAGATATCTCTGCACTATTGCGAGCTGCAAATGCCACTTCCAGCTTAGCTGTGCAGAAGAAGAACAACAAGAAAAAGAAATATCTCGAAATATGTCCGTGAGGCCCCTTCCCTTGAGATAAATCTGCAAATATCTCGGAAACGAAGCGAGCTATGGCAAAATGTTAAGAGACCTTTTTTGTAGAGAATTAAGTTTCCTACTTTTTATGTTCTATGATATTTTTTGATCAGATGCGTAGTTCTCGAAATATATCAAGATATTTAAAGGTTCCGAAGCCGCAGCAACATAATAGAGATACAGAAACACCGTGGCCCCTTTCTTTGAGATAACTCTGCACTATTGCGAGCTGTAAATGCCACTTCCAGCTTAGCTGTGCAGAAGAAGAACAACAAGAAGAAGAAATATCTCGAAATATGTCCGTCAGGCCCCTTCCCTTGAGATAAATATGCAAATATCTCGGAAACGAAGCGAGCTATGGCAAAATGTTAAGCGACCTTTTTTGTAGAGAATTAAGTGTCCTACTTTTTATGTTCTATGATATTTTTTGATCAGATGCGTAGTTCTCGAGATATATCAAGATATTTAAAAGTTCCGAAGCCCCACCAACATAATAGAGATACAGAAACACCGTGGCCCCTTTCTTTGAGATAACTCTGCACTATTGCGAGCTGCAAATGCCACTTCCAGCTTAGCTGTGCAGAGGAAGAACAACAAGAAGAAGAAATATCTCGAAATATGTCCGTCAGGCCAGTTCCTTTGAGCTGAATCTGCAAATATCTCGGAAACGAAGCGAGCTATGGCAAAATGTTAAGAGACGTTTTTTGTAGAGAATTATGTTTCCTACAATTTATGTTGTATGATATTTTTTGATCAGAAGCGTAGTTTTCGAGATATATCGAGATACTTAAAAGTTCCGAAGCCGCACCAATATAATAGAGATACAGAAACACCGTGGCCCCTTTCTTTGAGATAACTGTGCACTAGTGCGAGCCGCAAATGCCACTTCCAGCTTAGCTGTGCAGAAGAAGAACAACAAGAAGAAGAAATATCTCGAAATATGTCCGTCAGGCCCCTTCCCTTGAGATAAATCTGGAAATATCTCGGAAACGAAGAGAGCTATGGCAAAATGTTAGGAGACGTTTTTTGTACAGAATTATGTTTCCTACTTTTTATGTTCTATGATATTTTTTGATCAGACGCGTAGGTCTCGAGATATATCAAGATATTTAAAAGTTCCGAAGCCGCACCAACATAATAGAGATACAGAAACACCGTGGCCCCTTTCTTTGAGATATCTCTGCACTATTGCGAGCTGCAAATGCCACTTCCAGCTTAGCTGTGCAGAAGAAGAACAACAAGAAGAAGAAATATCTCGAAATATGTCCGTGAGGCCCCTTCCCTTGAGATAAATCTGCAAATATCTCGGAAACGAAGCGAGCTATGGCAAAATGTTAAGAGACCTTTTTTGTAGAGAATTAAGTTTCCTACTTTTTATGTTCTATGATATTTTTTGATCAGATGCGTAGTTCTCGAAATATATCAAGATATTTAAAGGTTCCGAAGCCGCACCAACATAATAGAGATACAGAAACACCGTGGCCCCTTTCTTTGAGATAACTCTGCACTATTGCGAGCTGTAAATGCCACTTCCAGCTTAGCTGTGCAGAAGAAGAACAACAAGAAGAAGAAATATCTCGAAATATGTCCGTCAGGCCCCTTCCCTTGAGATAAATATGCAAATATCTCGGAAACGAAGCGAGCTATGGCAAAATGTTAAGCGACCTTTTTTGTAGAGAATTAAGTGTCCTACTTTTTATGTTCTATGATATTTTTTGATCAGATGCGTAGTTCTCGAGATATATCAAGATATTTAAAAGTTCCGAAGCCCCACCAACATAATAGAGATACAGAAACACCGTGGCCCCTTTCTTTGAGATAACTCTGCACTATTGCGAGCTGCAAATGCCACTTCCAGCTTAGCTGTGCAGAGGAAGAACAACAAGAAGAAGAAATATCTCGAAATATGTCCGTCAGGCCAGTTCCTTTGAGCTGAATCTGCAAATATCTCGGAAACGAAGCGAGCTATGGCAAAATGTTAAGAGACGTTTTTTGTAGAGAATTATGTTTCCTAAGATTTATGTTGTATGATATTTTTTGATCAGAAGCGTAGTTTTCGAGATATATCGAGATACTTAAAAGTTCCGAAGCCGCACCAATATAATAGAGATACAGAAACACCGTGGCCCCTTTCTTTGAGATAACTGTGCACTAGTGCGAGCCGCAAATGCCACTTCCAGCTTAGCTGTGCAGAAGAAGAACAACAAGAAGAAGAAATATCTCGAAATATGTCCGTCAGGCCCCTTCCCTTGAGATAAATCTGCAAATATCTCGGAAACGAAGCGGGCTATGGCAAAATGTTAAGAGACCTTTTTTGTAGAGAATTAAGTTTCCTACTTTTTATGTTGTATGATATTTTTTGATCAGATGCGTAGTTCTCGAGATATATTAAGATATCTAAAAGTTCCGAAGCCGCACCAACATAATAGAGATACAGAAACACCGTGGCCCCTTTCTTTGAGATGACTCTGCACTATTGCGAGCTGGAAATGCCACTTCCAGTTTAGCTGTGCAGAAGAAGAACAACAAGAAGAAGAAATATCTCGAAATATGTCCGTCAGGCCCCTTCCCTTGAGATAAATCTGGAAATATCTCGGAAACGAAGAGAGCTATGGCAAAATGTTAGGAGACGTTTTTTGTACAGAATTATGTTTCCTACTTTTTATGTTCTATGATATTTTTCGATCAGACGCGTAGGTCTCGAGATATATTAAGATATTTAAAAGTTCCGAAGCCGCACCAACATAATAGAGATACAGAAACACCGTGGCCCCTTTCTTTGAGATGACTCTGCACTATTGCGAGCTGGAAATGCCACTTCCAGTTTAGCTGTGCAGAAGAAGAACAACAAGAAGAAGAAATATCTCGAAATATGTCCGTTAGGCCCCTTCCCTTGAGATAAATCTGCAAATATCTCGGAAACGAAGCGAGCTATGGCAAAATGTTAAGAGACCTTTTTTGTAGAGAATTAAGTTTCCTACTTTTTATGTTCTATGATATTTTTCGATCAGAGGCGTAGTTCTCGAGATATATCAAGATATTTAAAAGTTCCGAAGCCGCACCAACATAATAGAGATACAGAAACACCGTGGCCCCTTTCTTTGAGATAACTCTGCACTATTGCGAGCTGCAAATGCCACTTCCAGCTTAGCTGTGCAGAAGAAGAACAACAAGAAGAAGAAATATCTCGAAATATGTCCGTCAGGCCCCTTCCCTTGAGATAAATCTGCAAATATGTCGGAAACGAAGAGAGCTATGGCAAAATGTTAAGAGACCTTTTTTGTAGAGAATTAAGTTTCCTACTTTTCATGTTGTATGATATTTTTTGATCAGATGCGTAGTTCTCGAGATATATCAAGATATTTAAAAGTTCCGAAGCCGCACCAACATAATAGAGATACAGAAACACCGTGGCCCCTTTCTTTGAGATAACTCTGCACTATTGCGAGCTGCAAATGCCACTTCCAGCTTAGCTGTGCAGAAGAAGAACAACAAGAATAAGAAATATTTCGAAATATGTCCGTCAGGCCCCTTCCCTTGAGATAAATCTGCAAATATCTCGGAAACGAAGCGAGTCACGGCAAAATGTTAAGAGACCTTTTTTGTAGAAAATTAGGTTTCCTACTTTTTATGTTCTATGATATTTTTTGATCAGATGCGTAGTTCTCGAGATATATCAAGATATTTAAAAGTTCCGAAGCCGCACCAACATAATAGAGATACAGAAACACCGTGGCCCCTTTCTTTGCGATAACTCTGCACTATTGCGAGCTGCAAATGCCACTTCCAGCTTAGCTGTGCAGAAGAAGAACAACAAGAAGAAGAAATATCTCGAAATATGTCCGTCAGGCCCCTTCCCTTGAGATAAATCTGCAAATGTCTCGGAAACGAAGCGAGCTATGGCAAAATGTTAAGAGACCTTTTTTGTAGAGAATTATGTTTCCTACAATTTATGTTCTATGATATTTTTTGATCAGAAGCGTAGTTTTCGAGATATATCGAGATATTTAAAAGTTCCGAAGCCGCACCAACATAATAGAGATACAGAAACACCGTGGCCCCTTTCTTTGAGATGACTCTGCACTATTGCGAGCTGGAAATGCCACTTCCAGTTTAGCTGTGCAGAAGAAGAACAACAAGAAGAAGAAATATTTCGAAATATGTCCGTCAGGCCCCTTCCCTTGAGATAAATCTGCAAATATCTCGGAAACGAAGCGAGTCACGGCAAAATGTTAAGAGACCTTTTTTGTAGAAAATTAGGTTTCCTACTTTTTATGTTCTATGATATTTTTTGATCAGATGCGTAGTTCTCGAGATATATCAAGATATTTAAAAGTTCCGAAGCCGCACCAACATAATAGAGATACAGAAACACCGTGGCCCCTTTCTTTGCGATAACTCTGCACTATTGCGAGCTGCAAATGCCACTTCCAGCTTAGCTGTGCAGAAGAAGCACAACAAGAAGAAGAAATATCTCGAAATATGTCCGTCAGGCCCCTTCCCTTGAGATAAATCTGCAAATATCTCGGAAACGAAGCGAGCTATGGCAAAATGTTAAGAGACCTTTTTTGTAGAGAATTATGTTTCCTACAATTTATGTTCTATGATATTTTTTGATCAGAAGCGTAGTTTTCGAGATATATCGAGATATTTAAAAGTTCCGAAGCCGCACCAACATAATAGAGATACAGAAACACCGTGGCCCCTTTCTTTGAGATGACTCTGCACTATTGCGAGCTGGAAATGCCACTTCCAGTTTAGCTGTGCAGAAGAAGAACAACAAGAAGAAGAAATATCTCGAAATATGTCCGTTAGGCCCCTTCCCTTGAGATAAATCTGCAAATATCTCGGAAACGAAGCGAGCTATGGCAAAATGTTAAGAGACCTTTTTTGTAGAGAATTAAGTTTCCTACTTTTTATGTTCTATGATATTTTTCGATCAGAGGCGTAGTTCTCGAGATATATCAAGATATTTAAAAGTTCCGAAGCCGCACCAACATAATAGAGATACAGAAACACCGTGGCCCCTTTCTTTGAGATAACTCTGCACTATTGCGAGCTGCAAATGCCACTTCCAGCTTAGCTGTGCAGAAGAAGAACAACAAGAATAAGAAATATTTCGAAATATGTCCGTCAGGCCCCTTCCCTTGAGATAAATCTGCAAATATCTCGGAAACGAAGCGAGCCACGGCAAAATGTTAAGAGACCTTTTTTGTAGAAAATTAGGTTTCCTACTTTTTATGTTCTATGATATTTTTTGATCAGATGCGTAGTTCTCGAGATATATCAAGATATTTAAAAGTTCCGAAGCCGCACCAACATAATAGAGATACAGAAACACCGTGGCCCCTTTCTTTGCGATAACTCTGCACTATTGCGAGCTGCAAATGCCACTTCCAGCTTAGCTGTGCAGAAGAAGAACAACAAGAAGAAGAAATATCTCGAAATATGTCCGTCAGGCCCCTTCCCTTGAGATAAATCTGCAAATATCTCGGAAACGAAGCGAGCTATGGCAAAATGTTAAGAGACCTTTTTTGTAGAGAATTATGTTTCCTACAATTTAGGTTCTCTGATATTTTTTGATCAGAAGCGTAGTTTTCGAGATATATCGAGATATTTAAAAGTTCCGAAGCCGCACCAACATAATAGAGATACAGAAACACCGTGGCCCCTTTCTTTGAGATAACTCTGCACTATTGCGACCTGCAAATGCCACTTCCAGCTTAGCTGTGCAGAAGAGGAACAACAAGAAGAAGAAATATCTCGGAATATGTCGTCAGGCCCCTTCCCTTGAGCTAAATCTGCAAATATCTCGGAAACGATGCCAGCTATGGGAAAATGTTAAGAGACCTTTTTTGTAGAGAATTAAGTTTGCTACTTTTTATGTTCTATGATATTTTTTGATCAGATGCGTAGTTTTCGAGATATATCGAGATATTTAAAAGTTCCGAAGCCGCACCAACATAATAGAGATACAGAAACATCGTGGCCCCTTTCTTTTAGATAACTCTGCACTATTGCGAGCTGCAAATGCCACTTCCAGCTTAGCTGTGCAGAAGAAGAACAACAAGAATAAGAAATATTTCGAAATATGTCCGTCAGGCCCCTTCCCTTGAGATAAATCTGCAAATATCTCGGAAACGAAGCGAGCTACGGCAAAATGTTAAGCGACCTTTTTTGTAGAAAATTAGGTTTCCTACTTTTTATGTTCTATGATATTTTTTGATCAGATGCGTAGTTCTCGAGATATATCAAGATATTTAAAAGTTCCGAAGCCGCACCAACATAATACAGATACAGAAACACCGTGGCCCCTTTCTTTGAGATAACTCTGCACTATTGCGAGCTGCAAATGCCACTTCCAGCTTAGCTGTGCAGAAGAAGAACAACAAGAAGAAGAAATATCTGGAAATATGTCCGTCAGGCCCCTTCCCTTGAGATAAATCTGCAAATATCTCGGAAACCAAGCGAGCTATGGCAAAATGTTCAGAGACCTTATTTGTAGAGAATTAAGTTTCCTACTTTTTATGTTCTACGATATTTTTTGATCAGATGCGTAGTTCTCGAGATATATCAAGATATTTAAAAGTTCCGAAGCCGCACCAACATAATAGAGATACAGAAACACCGTGGCCCCTTTCTTTGAGATAACTCTGCACTATTGCGCGCTGCAAATGCCACTTCCAGCTTAGCTGTGCAGAAGAAGAACAACAAGAAGAAGAAATATCTCGAAATATGTCCGTCAGGCCCCTTCCCTTGAGATAAATCTGCAAATATCTCGGAAACGAAGCGAGCTATGGCAAAATGTTAAGAGACCTTTTTTGTAGAGAATTAAGTTTCCTACTTTTTGTGTTCTATGATATTTTTTGATCAGATGCGTAGTTCTCGAGATATAGCAAGATATTTAAAAGTTCCGAAGCCGCACCAACATAATAGAGATACAGAAACACCGTGGCTCCTTTCTTTGAGATAACTCTGCACTACTGCGAGCTGCAAATTCCACTTCCAGCTTAGCTGTGCAGAAGAGGAACAACAAGAAGAAGAAATATCTCGAAATATGTCCGTCAGGCCCCTTCCCTTGAGATAAATCTGCAAATATCTCGGAAACGAAGCGAGCTATGGCAAAATGTTAAGAGACCTTTTTTGTAGAGAATTAAGTTTCCTACTTTTTATGTTCTATGATATTTTTTGATCAGATGCGTAGTTCTCGAGATATATCCAGATATTTAAAAGTTCCGAAGCGGCACCAACATAATAGAGATACAGAAACACCGTGGCCCCTTTCTTTGAGGTAACTCTGCACTATTGCGAGCTGCAAATGCCACTTCCAGCTTAGCTGTGCAGAAGAAGAACAACAAGAAGAAGAAATATCTCGAAATATGTCCCTCAGGCCCCTTCCCTTGAGATAAATCTGCAAATATCTCGGAAACCAAGCGAGCTATGGCAAAATGTTAAGAGACCTTATTTGTAGAGAATTAAGTTTCCTACTTTTTATGTTCTACGATATTTTTTGATCAGATGCGTAGTTCTCGAGATATATCAAGATATTTAAAACTTCCCAAGCCGCACCAACATAATAGAGATACAGAAACACCGTGGCCCTTTTCTTTGAGATAACTCTGCACTATTGCGAGCTGCAAATGCCACTTCCAGCTTAGCTGTGCAGAAGAAGAACAACAAGAACAAGAAATATCTCGAAATATGTCCGTCAGGACCCTTCCCTTGAGATAAATCTGCAAATATCTCGGAAACGAAGCGAGCTATTGCAAAACGTTAAGAGACCTTTTTTGTAGAGAATTAAGTTTCCTACTTTTTATGTTCTATGATATTTTTTGATCAGATGCGTAGTTCTCGAGATATATCAAGATATTTAAAAGCTCCGAAGCTGCACCAACATAATAGAGGTACAGAAACACCGTGGCCCCTTTCTTTGAGATAACTCTGC
This sequence comes from Osmia lignaria lignaria, assembly GCF_051020975.1. Classification (NCBI taxonomy): domain Eukaryota; kingdom Metazoa; phylum Arthropoda; class Insecta; order Hymenoptera; family Megachilidae; genus Osmia; species Osmia lignaria. The sequence continues at coordinate 1,189,331 of NW_027478170.1, read as the reverse complement.
ACTATTGCGAGCTGCAAATGCCACTTCCAGCTTAGCTGTGCAGAAGAAGAACATCAAGAATAAGAAATATTTCGAAATATGTCCGTCAGGCCCCTTCCCTTGAGATAAATCTGCAAATATCTCGGAAACGAAGCGAGCTACGGCAAAATGTTAAGCGACCTTTTTTGTAGAAAATTAGGTTTCCTACTTTTTATGTTCTATGATATTTTTTGATCAGATGCGTAGTTCTCGAGATATATCAAGATATTTAAAAGTTCCGAAGCCGCACCAACATAATACAGATACAGAAACACCGTGGCCCCTTTCTTTGAGATAACTCTGCACTATTGCGAGCTGCAAATGCCACTTCCAGCTTAGCTGTGCAGAAGAAGAACAACAAGAAGAAGAAATATCTGGAAATATGTCCGTCAGGCCCCTTCCCTTGAGATAAATCTGCAAATATCTCGGAAACCAAGCGAGCTATGGCAAAATGTTAAGAGACCTTATTTGTAGAGAATTAAGTTTCCTACTTTTTATGTTCTACGATATTTTTTGATCAGATGCGTAGTTCTCGAGATATATCAAGATATTTAAAAGTTCCGAAGCCGCACCAACATAATAGAGATACAGAAACACCGTGGCCCCTTTCTTTGAGATAACTCTGCACTATTGCGCGCTGCAAATGCCACTTCCAGCTTAGCTGTGCAGAAGAAGAACAACAAGAAGAAGAAATACCTCGAAATATGTCCGTCAGGCCCCTTCCCTTGAGATAAATCTGCAAATATCTCGGAAACGAAGCGAGCTATGGCAAAATGTTAAGAGACCTTATTTGTAGAGAATTAAGTTTCCTACTTTTTATGTTCTACGATATTTTTTGATCAGATGCGTAGTTCTCGAGATATATCAAGATATTTAAAAGTTCCCAAGCCGCACCAACATAATAGAGATACAGAAACACCGTGGCCCTTTTCTTTGAGATAACTCTGCACTATTGCGAGCTGCAAATGCCACTTCCAGCTTAGCTGTGCAGAAGCAGAACAACAAGAACAAGAAATACCTCGAAATATGTCCGTCAGGACCCTTCCCTTGAGATAAATCTGCAAATATCTCGGAAACGAAGCGAGCTATTGCAAAACGTTAAGAGACCTTTTTTGTAGAGAATTAAGTTTCCTACTTTTTATGTTCTATGATATTTTTTGATCAGATGCGTAGTTCTCGAGATATATCAAGATATTTAAAAGCTCCGAAGCTGCACCAACATAATAGAGGTACAGAAACACCGTGGCCCCTTTCTTTGAGATAACTCTGCACTATTGCGAGCTGCAAATGCCACTTCCAGCTTAGCTGTGCAGAAGAAGAACAACAAGAATAAGAAATATTTCGAAATATGTCCGTCAGGCCCCTTCCCTTGAGATAAATCTGCAAATATCTCGGAAACGAAGCGAGCTACGGCAAAATGTTAAGCGACCTTTTTTGTAGAAAATTAGGTTTCCTACTTTTTATGTTCTATGATATTTTTTGATCAGATGCGTAGTTCTCGAGATATATCAAGATATTTAAAAGTTCCGAAGCCGCACCAACATAATACAGATACAGAAACACCGTGGACCCTTTCTTTGAGATAACTCTGCACTATTGCGAGCTGCAAATGCCACTTCCAGCTTAGCTGTGCAGAAGAAGAACAACAAGAAGAAGAAATATCTGGAAATATGTCCGTCAGGCCCCTTCCCTTGAGATAAATCTGCAAATATCTCGGAAACCAAGCGAGCTATGGCAAAATGTTAAGAGACCTTATTTGTAGAGAATTAAGTTTCCTACTTTTTATGTTCTACGATATTTTTTGATCAGATGCGTAGTTCTCGAGATATATCAAGATATTTAAAAGTTCCCAAGCCGCACCAACATAATAGAGATACAGAAACACCGTGGCCCTTTTCTTTGAGATAACTCTGCACTATGGCGAGCTGCAAATGCCACTTCCAGCTTAGCTGTGCAGAAGAAGAACAACAAGAACAAGAAATATCTCGAAATATGTCCGTCAGGACCCTTCCCTTGAGATAAATCTGCAAATATCTCGGAAACGAAGCGAGCTATTGCAAAACGTTAAGAGACATTTTTTGTAGAGAATTAAGTTTCCTACTTTTTATGTTCTATGATATTTTTTGATCAGAAGCGTAGTTTTCGAGATATATCGAGATATTTAAAAGTTCCGAAGCCGCACCAACATAATAGAGATACGGAAACACCGTGGCCCCTTTCTTTGGGATAACTCTGCACTATTGCGAGCTGGAAATGCCACTTCCAGTTTAGCTGTGCAGAAGAAGAACAACAAGAAGAAGAAATATCTCGAAATATGTCCGTCAGGACCCTTCCCTTGAGATAAATCTGCAAATATCTCGGAAACGAAGCGAGCTATTGCAAAACGTTAAGAGACCTTTTTTGTAGAGAATTAAGTTTCCTACTTTTTATGTTCTATGATATTTTTTGATCAGATGCGTAGTTCTCGAGATATATCAAGATATTTAAAAGCTCCGAAGCTGCACCAACATAATAGAGGTACAGAAACACCGTGGCCCCTTTCTTTGAGATAACTCTGCACTATTGCGAGCTGCAAATGCCACTTCCAGCTTAGCTGTGCAGAAGAAGAACAACAAGAAGAAGAAATATCTGGAAATATGTCCGTCAGGCCCCTTCCCTTGAGATAAATCTGCAAATATCTCGGAAACCAAGCGAGCTATTGCAAAACGTTAGGAGACCTTTTTTGTAGAGAATTAAGTTTCCTACTTTTTATGTTGTATGATATTTTTTGATCAGATGCGTAGTTCTCGAGATATATCAAGATATTTAAAAGTTCCGAAGCCGCACCAACATAATAGAGATACAGAAACACCGTGGCCCCTTTCTTTGAGATAACTCTGCACTATTGCGAGCTGCAGATGCCACTTCCAGCTTAGCTGTACAGAAGAAGAACAACAAGAAGAAGAAATATCTGGAAATATGTCCGTCAGGCCCCTTCCCTTGAGATAAATCTGCAAATATCTCGGAAACGAAGCGAGCTACGGCAAAATGTTAAGAGACCTTTTTTGTAGAAAATTAGGATTCCTACTTTTTATGTTCTATGATATTTTTTGAACAGATGCGTAGTTCTCGAGATATATCAAGATATTTAAAAGTTCCGAAGCCGCACTAACATAATAGAGATACAGAAACACCGTGGCCCCTTTCTTTGAGATAACTCTGCACTATTGCGCGCTGCAAATGCCACTTCCAGCTTAGTTGTGCAGAAGAAGAACAACAACAAGAAGAAATATCTCGAAATATGTCCGTCAGGCCCCTTCCCTTGAGATAAATCTGCAAATATCGCGGAAACGAAGCGAGCTATGGCAAAATGTTAAGACACCTTTTTTGTAGAGAATTAAGTTTCCTACTTTTTATGTTCTATGATATTTTTTGATCAGATGCGTAGTTCTCGAGATATATCAAGATATTTAAAAGTTCCGAAGCCGCACCAACATAATAGAGATACAGAAACACCGTGGCCCCTTTCTTTGAGATAACTCTGCACTATTGCGAGCTGCAAATGCCACTTCCAGCTTAGCTGTGCAGAAGAAGAACAACAAGAACAAGAAATATCTCGAAATATGTCCGTCAGGCCCCTTCCCTTGAGATAAATCTGCAAATATCTCGGAAACCAAGCGAGCTATGGCAAAATGTTAAGAGACCTTTTTTGTAGAGAATTATGTTTCCTACAATTTACGTTCTCTGATATTTTTTGATCAGAAGCGTAGTTTTCGAGATATATCGAGATATTTAAAAGTTCCGAAGCCGCACCAACATAATAGAGGTACAGAAACACCGTGGCCCCTTTCTTTGAGATAACTCTGCACTATTGCGACCTGCAAATGCCACTTCCAGCTTAGCTGTGCAGAAGAAGAACAACAAGAACAAGAAATATCTCGAAATATGTCCGTCAGGCCCCTTCCCTTGAGATAAATCTGCAAATATCTCGGAAACGAAGCGAGCTATGGCAAAATGTTAAGAGACCTTTTTTGTAGAGAATTATGTTTCCTACAATTTACGTTCTCTGATATTTTTTGATCAGAAGCGTAGTTTTCGAGATATATCGAGATATTTAAAAGTTCCGAAGCCGCACCAACATAATAGAGATACAGAAACACCGTGGCCCCTTTCTTTGTGATAACTCTGCACTATTGCGACCTGCAAATGCCACTTCCAGCTTAGCTGTGCAGAAGAGGAACAACAAGAAGAAGAAATATCTCGGAATATGTCGTCAGGCCCCTTCCCTTGAGCTAAGTCTGCAAATATCTCGGAAACGATGCCAGCTATGGGAAAATGTTAAGAGACCTTATTTGTAGAGAATTAAGTTTCCTACTTTTTATGTTCTACGATATTTTTTGATCAGATGCGTAGTTCTCGAGATATATCAAGATATTTAAAAGTTCCCAAGCCGCACCAACATAATAGAGATACAGAAACACCGTGGCCCTTTTCTTTGAGATAACTCTGCACTATTGCGAGCTGCAAATGCCACTTCCAGCTTAGCTGTGCAGAAGAAGAACAACAAGAACAAGAAATATCTCGAAATATGTCCGTCAGGACCCTTCCCTTGAGATAAATCTGCAAATATCTCGGAAACGAAGCGAGCTATTGCAAAACGTTAAGAGACCTTTTTTGTAGAGAATTAAGTTTCCTACTTTTTATGTTCTATGATATTTTTTGATCAGAAGCGTAGTTTTCGAGATATATCGAGATATTTAAAAGTTCCGAAGCCGCACCAACATAATAGAGATACGGAAACACCGTGGCCCCTTTCTTTGGGATAACTCTGCACTATTGCGAGCTGGAAATACCACTTCCAGTTTAGCTGTGCAGAAGAAGAACAACAAGAAGAAGAAATATCTCGAAATATGTCCGTCAGGACCCTTCCCTTGAGATAAATCTGCAAATATCTCGGAAACGAAGCGAGCTATTGCAAAACGTTAAGAGACCTTTTTTGTAGAGAATTAAGTTTCCTACTTTTTATGTTCTATGATATTTTTTGATCAGATGCGTAGTTCTCGAGATATATCAAGATATTTAAAAGCTCCGAAGCTGCACCAACATAATAGAGGTACAGAAACACCGTGGCCCCTTTCTTTGAGATAACTCTGCACTATTGCGAGCTGCAAATGCCACTTCCAGCTTAGCTGTGCAGAAGAAGAACAACAAGAATAAGAAATATTTCGAAATATGTCCGTCAGGCCCCTTCCCTTGAGATAAATCTGCAAATATCTCGGAAACGAAGCGAGCTACGGCAAAATGTTAAGCGACCTTTTTTGTAGAAAATTAGGTTTCCTACTTTTTATGTTCTATGATATTTTTTGATCAGATGCGTAGTTCTCGAGATATATCAAGATATTTAAAAGTTCCGAAGCCGCACCAACATAATACAGATACAGAAACACCGTGGGCCCTTTCTTTGAGATAACTCTGCACTATTGCGAGCTGCAAATGCCACTTCCAGCTTAGCTGTGCAGAAGAAGAACAACAAGAAGAAGAAATATCTGGAAATATGTCCGTCAGGCCCCTTCCCTTGAGATAAATCTGCAAATATCTCGGAAACCAAGCGAGCTATGGCAAAATGTTAAGAGAGCTTATTTGTAGAGAATTAAGTTTCCTACTTTTTATGTTCTACGATATTTTTTGATCAGATGCGTAGTTCTCGAGATATATCAAGATATTTAAAAGTTCCCAAGCCGCACCAACATAATAGAGATACAGAAACACCGTGGCCCTTTTCTTTGAGATAACTCTGCACTATTGCGAGCTGCAAATGCCACTTCCAGCTTAGCTGTGCAGAAGAAGAACAACAAGAACAAGAAATATCTCGAAATATGTCCGTCAGGACCCTTCCCTTGAGATAAATCTGCAAATATCTCGGAAACGAAGCGAGCTATTGCAAAACGGTAAGAGACATTTTTTGTAGAGAATTAGGTTTCCTACTTTTTATGTTCTATGATATTTTTTGATCAGAAGCGTAGTTTTCGAGATATATCGAGATATTTAAAAGTTCCGAAGCCGCACCAACATAATAGAGATACGGAAACACCGTGGCCCCTTTCTTTGGGATAACTCTGCACTATTGCGAGCTGGAAATGCCACTTCCAGTTTAGCTGTGCAGAAGAAGAACAACAAGAAGAAGAAATATCTCGAAATATGTCCGTCAGGACCCTTCCCTTGAGATAAATCTGCAAATATCTCGGAAACGAAGCGAGCTATTGCAAAACGTTAAGAGACCTTTTTTGTAGAGAATTAAGTTTCCTACTTTTTATGTTCTATGATATTTTTTGATCAGATGCGTAGTTTTCGAGATATATCGAGATATTTAAAAGTTCCGAAGCCGCACCAACATAATAGAGATACAGAAACATCGTGGCCCCTTTCTTTGGGATAACTCTGCACTATTGCTAGTTGGAAATGCCACTTCCAGTTTAGCTGTGCAGAAGAAGAACAACAAGAAGAAGAAATATCTCGAAATATGTCCGTCAGGACCCTTCCCTTGAGATAAATCTGCAAATATCTCGGAAACGAAGCGAGCTATTGCAAAACGTTAAGAGACCTTTTTTGTAGAGAATTAAGTTTCCTACTTTTTATGTTCTATGATATTTTTTGATCAGATGCGTAGTTCTCGAGATATATCAAGATATTTAAAAGTTCCGAAGCCGCACCAACATAATAGAGATACAGAAACACCGTGGCCCCTTTCTTTGAGATAACTCTGCACTATTGCGAGCTGCAGATGCCACTTCCAGCTTAGCTGTACAGAAGAAGAACAACAAGAAGAAGAAATATCTGGAAATATGTCCGTCAGGCCCCTTCCCTTGAGATATATCTGCAAATATCTCGGAAACGAAGCGAGCTACGGCAAAATGTTAAGAGACCTTTTTTGTAGAAAATTAGGATTCCTACTTTTTATGTTCTATGATATTTTTTGAACAGATGCGTAGTTCTCGAGATATATCAAGATATTTAAAAGTTCCGAAGCCGCACTAACATAATAGAGATACAGAAACACCGTGGCCCCTTTCTTTGAGATAACTCTGCACTATTGCGCGCTGCAAATGCCACTTCCAGCTTAGCTGTGCAGAAGAAGAACAACAACAAGAAGAAATATCTCGAAATATGTCCGTCAGGCCCCTTCCCTTGAGATAAATCTGCAAATATCGCGGAAACGAAGCGAGCTATGGCAAAATGTTAAGAGACCTTTTTTGTAGAGAATTAAGTTTCCTACTTTTTATGTTCTATGATATTTTTTGATCAGATGCGTAGTTCTCGAGATATATCAAGATATTTAAAAGTTCCGAAGCCGCACCAACATAATAGAGATACAGAAACACCGTGGCCCCTTTCTTTGAGATAACTCTGCACTATTGCGAGCTGCAAATGCCACTTCCAGCTTAGCTGTGCAGAAGAAGAACAACAAGAACAAGAAATATCTCGAAATATGTCCGTCAGGCCCCTTCCCTTGAGATAAATCTGCAAATATCTCGGAAACCAAGCGAGCTATGGCAAAATGTTAAGAGACCTTTTTTGTAGAGAATTATGTTTCCTACAATTTACGTTCTCTGATATTTTTTGATCAGAAGCGTAGTTTTCGAGATATATCGAGATATTTAAAAGTTCCGAAGCCGCACCAACATAATAGAGATACAGAAACACCGTGGCCCCTTTCTTTGAGATAACTCTGCACTATTGCGACCTGCAAATGCCACTTCCAGCTTAGCTGTGCAGAAGAGGAACAACAAGAAGAAGAAATATCTCGGAATATGTCGTCAGGCCCCTTCCCTTGAGCTAAGTCTGCAAATATCTCGGAAACGATGCCAGCTATGGGAAAATGTTAAGAGACCTTTTTTGTAGAGAATTAAGTTTCCTACTTTTTATGTTCTATGATATTTTTTGATCAGATGCGTAGTTTTCGAGATATATCGAGATATTTAAAAGTTCCGAAGCCGCACCAACATAATAGAGATACAGAAACATCGTGGCCCCTTTCTTTGGGATAACTCTGCACTATTGCGAGTTGGAAATGCCACTTCCAGTTTAGCTGTGCAGAAGGAGAACAACAAGAAGAAGAAATATCTGGAAATATGTCCGTCAGGCCCCTTCCCTTGAGATAAATCTGCAAATATCTCGGAAACGAAGCGAGCTACGGCAAAATGTTAAGAGACCTTTTTTGTAGAAAATTAGGATTCCTACTTTTTATGTTCTATGATATTTTTTGAACAGATGCGTAGTTCTCGAGATATATCAAGATATTTAAAAGTTCCGAAGCCGCACTAACATAATAGAGATACAGAAACACCGTGGCCCCTTTCTTTGAGATAACTCTGCACTATTGCGCGCTGCAAATGCCACTTCCAGCTTAGCTGTGCAGAAGAAGAACAACAACAAGAAGAAATATCTCGAAATATGTCCGTCAGGCCCCTTCCCTTGAGATAAATCTGCAAATATCGCGGAAACGAAGCGAGCTATGGCAAAATCTTAAGAGACGTTTTTTGTAGAGAATTAAGTTTCCTACTTTTTATGTTCTATGATATTTTTTGATCAGATGCGTAGTTCTCGAGATATATCAAGATATTTAAAAGTTCCGAAGCCGCACCAACATAATAGAGATACAGAAACACCGTGGCCCCTTTCTTTGAGATAAGTCTGCACTACTGCGAGCTGCAAATGCCACTTCCAGCTTAGCTGTGCAGAAGAAGAACAACAAGAAGAAGAAATATCTCGAAATATGTCCGTCAGGCCCCTTCCCTTGAGATAAATCTGCAAATATCGCGGAAACGAAGCGAGCTATGGCAAAATGTTAAGAGACGTTTTTTGTAGAGAATTAAGTTTCCTACTTTTTATGTTCTATGATATTTTTTGATCAGATGCGTAGTTCTCGAGATATATCAAGATATTTAAAAGTTCCGAAGCCGCACCAACATAATAGAGATACAGAAACACCGTGGCCCCTTTCTTTGAGATAACTCTGCACTACTGCGAGCTGCAAATGCCACTTCCAGCTTAGCTGTGCAGAAGAAGAACAACAAGAAGAAGAAATATCTCGAAATATGTCCGTCAGGCCCCTTCCCTTGAGATAAATCTGCAAATATCTCGGAAACGAAGCGAGCTATGGCAAAATGTTAAGAGACCTTTTTTGTAGAGAATTAAGTTTCCTACTTTTTATGTTCCATGATATTTTTTGATCAGATGCGTAGTTCTCGAGATATATCAAGATATTTAAAAGTTCCGAAGCCGCACCAACATAATAGAGATACAGAAACACCGTGGCCCCTTTCTTTGAGATAACTCTGCACTACTGCGAGCTGCAAATGCCACTTCCAGCTTAGCTGTGCAGAAGAAGAACAACAAGAAGAAGAAATATCTCGAAATATGTCCGTCAGGCCCCTTCCCTTGAGATAAATCTGCAAATATCTCGGAAACGAAGCGAGCTATTGCAAAATGTTAAGAGACCTTTTTTGTAGAGAATTATGTTTCCTACAATTTACGTTCTCTGATATTTTTTGATCAGAAGCGTAGTTTTCGAGATATATCGAGATATTTAAAAGTTCCGAAGCCGCACCAACATAATAGAGATACAGAAACACCGTGGCCCCTTTCTTTGAGATAACTCTGCACTATTGCGACCTGCAAATGCCACTTCCAGCTTAGCTGTGCAGAAGAAGAACAACAAGAAGAAGAAATATCTCGAAATATGTCCCTCAGGCCCCATCCCTTGAGATAAATCTGCAAATATCTCGGAAACCAAGCGAGCTATGGCAAAATGTTAAGAGACCTTATTTGTAGAGAATTAAGTTTCCTACTTTTTATGTTCTACGATATTTTTTGATCAGATGCGTAGTTCTCGAGATATATCAAGATATTTAAAAGTTCCGAAGCCGCACCAACATAATAGAGATACAGAAACACCGTGGCCCCTTTCTTTGAGATAACTCTGCACTATTGCGAGCTGCAAATGCCACTTCCAGCTTAGCTGTGCAGAAGAAGAACAACAAGAAGAAGAAATATCTCGAAATATGTCCGTCAGGCCCCTTCCCTTGAGATAAATCTGCAAATATCTCGGAAACGAAGCGAACTATGGCAAAATCTTAAGAGACCTTTTTTGTAGAGAATTATGTTTCCTACAATTTACGTTCTCTGATATTTTTTGATCAGAAGCGTAGTTTTCGAGATATATCGAGATATTTAAAAGTTCCGAAGCCGCACCAACATAATAGAGATACAGAAACACCGTGGCCCCTTTCTTTGAGATAACTCTGCACTATTGCGAGCTGCAAATGCCACTTCCAGCTTAGCTGTGCAGAAGAAGAACAACAAGAAGAAGAAATATCTGGAAATATGTCCGTCAGGCCCCTTCCCTTGAGATAAATCTGCAAATATCTCGGAAACGAAGCGAGCTACGGCAAAATGTTAAGAGACCTTTTTTGTAGAAAATTAGGATTCCTACTTTTTATGTTCTATGATATTTTTTGACCAGATGCGTAGTTCTCGAGATATATCAAGATATTTAAAAGTTCCGAAGCCGCACTAACATAATAGAGATACAGAAACACCGTGGCCCCTTTCTTTGAGATAACTCTGCACTATTGCGCGCTGCAAATGCCACTTCCAGCTTAGCTGTGCAGAAGAAGAACAACAAGAAGAAGAAATATCTCGAAATATGTCCGTCAGGCCCCTTCCCTTGAGATAAATCTGCAAATATCTCGGAAACGAAGCGAGCTATGGCAAAATGTTAAGAGACCTTTTTTGTAGAGAATTAAGTTTCCTACTTTTTATGTTCTATGATATTTTTTGATCAGATGCGTAGTTCTCGAGATATATCAAGATATTTAAAAGTTCCGAAGCCGCACCAACATAATAGAGATACAGAAACACCGTGGCCCCTTTCTTTGAGATAACTCTGCACTACTGCGAGCTGCAAATGCCACTTCCAGCTTAGCTGTGCAGAAGAAGAACAACAAGAAGAAGAAATATCTCGAAATATGTCCGTCAGGCCCCTTCCCTTGAGATAAATCTGCTAATATCTCGGAAACGAAGCGAGCTATTGCAAAATGTTAAGAGACCTTTTTTGTAGAGAATTATGTTTCCTACAATTTACGTTCTCTGATATTTTTTGATCAGAAGCGTAGTTTTCGAGATATATCGAGATATTTAAAAGTTCCGAAGCCGCACCAACATAATAGAGATACAGAAACACCGTGGCCCCTTTCTTTGAGATAACTCTGCACTATTGCGACCTGCAAATGCCACTTCCAGCTTAGCTGTGCAGAAGAAGAACAACAAGAAGAAGAAATATCTCGAAATATGTCCCTCAGGCCCCTTCCCTTGAGATAAATCTGCAAATATCTCGGAAACCAAGCGAGCTATGGCAAAATGTTAAGAGACCTTATTTGTAGAGAATTAAGTTTCCTACTTTTTATGTTCTACGATATTTTTTGATCAGATGCGTAGTTCTCGAGATATATCAAGATATTTAAAAGTTCCGAAGCCGCACCAACATAATAGAGATACAGAAACACCGTGGCCCCTTTCTTTGAGATAACTCTGCACTATTGCGAGCTGCAAATGCCACTTCCAGCTTAGCTGTGCAGAAGAAGAACAACAAGAAGAAGAAATATCTCGAAATATGTCCGTCAGGCCCCTTCCCTTGAGATAAATCTGCAAATATCTCGGAAACGAAGCGAGCTACGGCAAAATGTTAAGAGACCTTTTTTGTAGAAAATTAGGATTCCTACTTTTTATGTTCTATGATATTTTTTGAACAGATGCGTAGTTCTCGAGATATATCAAGATATTTAAAAGTTCCGAAGCCGCACTAACATAATAGAGATACAGAAACACCGTGGCCCCTTTCTTTGAGATAACTCTGCACTATTGCGCGCTGCAAATGCCACTTCCAGCTTAGCTGTGCAGAAGAAGAACAACAAGAAGAAGAAATATCTGGAAATATGTCCGTCAGGCCCCTTCCCTTGAGATAAATCTGCAAATATCTCGGAAACGAAGCGAGCTACAGCAAAATGTTAAGAGACCTTTTTTGTAGAAAATTAGGATTCCTACTTTTTATGTTCTATGATATTTTTTGAACAGATGCGTAGTTCTCGAGATATATCAAGATATTTAAAAGTTCCGAAGCCGCACCAACATAATAGAGATACAGAAACACCGTGGCCCCTTTCTTTGAGATAACTCTGCACTATTGCGCGCTGCAAATGGCACTTCCAGCTTAGCTGTGCAGAAGAAGAACAACAAGAAGAAGAAATATCTCGAAATATGTCCGTCAGGCCCCTTCCCTTGAGATAAATCTGCAAATATCTCGGAAACGAAGCGAGCTATTGCAAAACGTTAAGAGACCTTTTTTGTAGAGAATTAAGTTTCCTACTTTTTATGTTCTATGATATTTTTTGATCAGATGCGTAGTTTTCGAGATATATCGAGATATTTAAAAGTTCCGCAGCCGCACCAACATAATAGAGATACAGAAACACCGTGGCCCCTTTCTTTGAGATAACTCTGCACTATTGCGACCTGCAAATGCCACTTCCAGCTTAGCTGTGCAGAAGAAGAACAACAAGAAGAAGAAATATCTCGAAATATGTCCCTCAGGCCCCTTCCCTTGAGATAAATCTGCAAATATCTCGGAAACGAAGCGAGCTATTGCAAAACGTTAAGAGACCTTTTTTGTAGAGAATTAAGTTTCCTACTTTTTATGTTCTATGATATTTTTTGATCAGATGCGTAGTTCTCGAGATATATCAAGATATTTAAAAGTTCCGAAGCCGCACCAACATAATAGAGATACAGAAACACCGTGGCCCCTTTCTTTGAGATAACTCTGCACTATTGCGAGCTGCAAATGCCACTTCCAGCTTAGCTGTGCAGAAGAAGAACAACAAGAAGAAGAAATATCTCGAAATATGTCCGTCAGGCCCCTTCCCTTGAGATAAATCTGCAAATATCTCGGAAACGAAGCGAGCTATGGCAAAATGTTAAGAGACCTTTTTTGTAGAGAATTATGTTTCCTACAATTTACGTTCTCTGCTATTTTTTGATCAGAAGCGTAGTTTTCGAGATATATCGAGATATTTAAAAGTTCCGAAGCCGCACCAACATAATAGAGATACAGAAACACCGTGGCCCCTTTCTTTGAGATAACTCTGCACTATTGCGAGCTGCAAATGCCACTTTCAGCTTAGCTGTGCAGAAGAAGAACAACAAGAAGAAGAAATATCTGGAAATATGTCCGTCAGGCCCCTTCCCTTGAGATAAATCTGCAAATATCTCGGAAACGAAGCGAGCTACGGCAAAATGTTAAGAGACCATTTTTGTAGAAAATTAGGATTCCTACTTTTTATGTTCTATGATATTTTTTGATCAGATGCGTAGTTCTCGAGATATATCAAGATATTTAAAAGTTCCGAAGCCGCACCAACATAATAGAGATACAGAAACACCGTGGCCCCTTTCTTTGAGATAACTCTGCGCTACTGCGAGCTGCAAATGCCACTTCCAGCTTAGCTGTGCAGAAGAAGAACAACAAGAAGAAGAAATATCTCGAAATATGTCCGTCAGGCCCCTTCCCTTGGGATAAATCTGCAAATATCTCGGAAACGAAGCGAGCTATGGCAAAATGTTAAGAGACCTTTTTTGTAGAAAATTAGGATTCCTACTTTTTATGTTCTATGATATTTTTTGATCAGATGCGTAGTTCTCGAGATATATCAAGATATTTAAAAGTTCCGAAGCCGCACCAACATAATAGAGATACAGAAACACCGTGGCCCCTTTCTTTGAGATAACTCTGCACTACTGCGAGCTGCAAATGCCACTTCCAGCTTAGCTGTGCAGAAGAAGAACAACAAGAAGAAGAAATATCTCGAAATATGTCCGTCAGGCCCCTTCCCTTGGGATAAATCTGCAAATATCTCGGAAACGAAGCGAGCTATGGCAAAATGTTAAGAGACCTTTTTTGTAGAAAATTAGGATTCCTACTTTTTATGTTCTATGATATTTTTTGATCAGATGCGTAGTTCTCGAGATATATCAAGATATTTAAAAGTTCCGAAGCCGCACCAACATAATAGAGATACAGAAACACCGTGGCCCCTTTCTTTGAGATAACTCTGCACTACTGCGAGCTGCAAATGCCACTTCCAGCTTAGCTGTGCAGAAGAAGAACAACAAGAAGAAGAAATATCTCGAAATATGTCCGTCAGGCCCCTTCCCTTGGGATAAATCTGCAAATATCTCGGAAACGAAGCGAGCTATTGCAAAACGTTAAGAGACCTTTTTTGTAGAGAATTAAGTTTCCTACTTTTTATGTTCTATGATATTTTTTGATCAGATGCGTAGTTCTCGAGATATATCAAGATATTTAAAAGTTCCGAAGCCGCACCAACATAATAGAGATACAGAAACTCCGTGGCCCCTTTCTTTGAGATAACTCTGCACTATTGCGAGCTGCAAATGCCACTTCCAGCTTAGCTGTGCAGAAGAAGAACAACAAGAAGAAGAAATATCTGGAAATATGTCCGTCAGGCCCCTTCCCTTGAGATAAATCTGCAAATATCTCGGAAACGAAGCGAGCTACGGCAAAATATTAAGAGACCTTTTTTGTAGAAAATTAGGATTCCTACTTTTTATGTTCTATGATATTTTTTGAACAGATGCGTAGTTCTCGAGATATATCAAGATATTTAAAAGTTCCGAAGCCGCACCAACATAATAGAGATACAGAAACACCGTGGCCCCTTTCTTTGAGATAACTCTGCACTATTGCGAGCTGCAAATGCCACTTCCAGCTTAGCTGTGCAGAAGAAGAACAACAAGAAGAAGAAATATCTCGAAATATGTCCGTCAGGCCCCTTCCCTTGAGATAAATCTGCAAATATCTCGGAAACGAAGCGAGCTATGGCAAAATCTTAAGAGACCTTTTTTGTAGAGAATTATGTTTCCTACAATTTACGTTCTCTGATATTTTTTGATCAGAAGCGTAGTTTTCGAGATATATCGAGATATTTAAAAGTTCCGAAGCCGCACCAACATAATAGAGATACAGAAACACCGTGGCCCCTTTCTTTGAGATAACTCTGCACTATTGCGAGCTGCAAATGCCACTTCCAGCTTAGCTGTGCAGAAGAAGAACAACAAGAAGAAGAAATATCTGGAAATATGTCCGTCAGGCCCCTTCCCTTGAGATAAATCTCAAAATATCTCGGAAACGAAGCGAGCTACGGCAAAATGTTAAGAGACCTTTTTTGTAGAAAATTAGGATTCCTACTTTTTATGTTCTATGATATTTTTTGATCAGATGCGTAGTTCTCGAGATATATCAAGATATTTAAAAGTTCCGAAGCCGCACCAACATAATAGAGATACAGAAACACCGTGGCCCCTTTCTTTGAGATAACTCTGCACTACTGCGAGCTGCAAATGCCACTTCCAGCTTAGCTGTGCAGAAGAAGAACAACAAGAAGAAGAAATATCTCGAAATATGTCCGTCAGGCCCCTTCCCTTGGGATAAATCTGCAAATATCTCGGAAACGAAGCGAGCTATGGCAAAATGTTAAGAGACCTTTTTTGTAGAGAATTAAGTTTCCTACAATTTACGTTCTCTGACATTTTTTGATCAGAAGCGTAGTTTTCGAGATATATCGAGATATTTAAAAGTTCCGAAGCCGCACCAACATAATAGAGATACAGAAACACCGTGGCCCCTTTCTTTGAGATAACTCTGCACTATTGCGAGCTGCAAATGCCACTTCCAGCTTAGGTGCGCAGAAGAAGAACAACAAGAAGAAGAAATATCTCGAAATATGTCCGTCAGGCCCCTTCCCTTGAGATAAATCTGCAAATATCTCGGAAACGAAGCGAGCTATGGCAAAATGTTAAGAGACCTTTTTTGTAGAGAATTAAGTTTCCTACTTTTTATGTTCTATGATATTTTTTGATCAGATGCGTAGTTCTCGAGATATATCAAGATATTTAAAAGTTCCGAAGCCGCACCAACATAATAGAGATACAGAAACACCGTGGCCCCTTTCTTTGAGATAACTCTGCACTACTGCGAGCTGCAAATGCCACTTCCAGCTTAGCTGTGCAGAAGAAGAACAACAAGAAGAAGAAATATCTCGAAATATGTCCGTCAGGCCCCTTCCCTTGGGATAAATCTGCAAATATCTCGGAAACGAAGCGAGCTATGGCAAAATGTTAAGAGACCTTTTTTGTAGAGAATTAAGTTTCCTACTTTTTATGTTCTACGATATTTTTTGATCAGATGCGTAGTTCTCGAGATATATCAAGATATTTAAAAGTTCCGAAGCCGCACCAACATAATAGAGATACAGAAACACCGTGGCCCCTTTCTTTGAGATAACTCTGCACTATTGCGAGCTGCAAATGCCACTTCCAGCTTAGCTGTGCAGAAGAAGAACAACAAGAAGAAGAAATATCTCGAAATATGTCCGTCAGGCCCCTTCCCTTGAGATAAATCTGCAAATATCTCGGAAACGAAGCGAGCTATGGCAAAATCTTAAGAGACCTTTTTTGTAGAGAATTATGTTTCCTACAATTTACGTTCTCTGATATTTTTTGATCAGAAGCGTAGTTTTCGAGATATATCGAGATATTTAAAAGTTCCGAAGCCGCACCAACATAATAGAGATACAGAAACACCGTGGCCCCTTTCTTTGAGATAACTCTGCACTATTGCGAGCTGGAAATGCCACTTCCAGTTTAGCTGTGCAGAAGAAGAACAACAAGAAGAAGAAATATCTCGAAATATGTCCGTCAGGACCCTTCCCTTGAGATGAATCTGCAAATATCTCGGAAACGAAGCGAGCTATTGCAAAACGTTAAGAGACCTTTTTTGTAGAGAATTAAGTTTCCTACTTTTTATGTTCTATGATATTTTTTGATCAGATGCGTAGTTCTCGAGATATATCAAGATATTTAAAAGTTCCGAAGCCGCACCAACATAATAGAGATACAGAAACACCGTGGCCCCTTTCTTTGAGATAACTCTGCACTATTGCGAGCTGCAAATGCCACTTCCAGCTTAGGTGCGCAGAAGAAGAACAACAAGAAGAAGAAATATCTCGAAATATGTCCGTCAGGCCCCTTCCCTTGAGATAAATCTGCAAATATCTCGGAAACGAAGCGAGCTATGGCAAAATGTTAAGAGAACTTTTTTGTAGAGAATTAAGTTTCCTACGTTTTATGTTCTATGATATTTTTTGATCAGATGCGTAGTTCTCGAGATATATCAAGATATTTAAAAGTTCCGAAGCCGCACCAACATAATAGAGATACAGAAACACCGTGGCCCCTTTCTTTGAGATAACTCTGCACTACTGCGAGCTGCAAATGCCACTTCCAGCTTAGCTGTGCAGAAGAAGAACAACAAGAAGAAGAAATATCTCGAAATATGTCCGTCAGGCCCCTTCCCTTGGGATAAATCTGCAAATATCTCGGAAACGAAGCGAGCTATGGCAAAATGTTAAGAGACCTTTTTTGTAGAGAATTAAGTTTCCTACTTTTTATGTTCTACGATATTTTTTGATCAGATGCGTAGTTCTCGAGATATATCAAGATATTTAAAAGTTCCGAAGCCGCACCAACATAATAGAGATACAGAAACACCGTGGCCCCTTTCTTTGAGATAACTCTGCACTATTGCGAGCTGCAAATGCCACTTCCAGCTTAGGTGCGCAGAAGAAGAACAACAAGAAGAAGAAATATCTCGAAATATGTCCGTCAGGCCCCTTCCCTTGAGATAAATCTGCAAATATCTCGGAAACGAAGCGAGCTATGGCAAAATGTTAAGAGACCTTTTTTGTAGAGAATTAAGTTTCCTACGTTTTATGTTCTATGATATTTTTTGATCAGATGCGTAGTTCTCGAGATATATCAAGATATTTAAAAGTTCCGAAGCCGCACCAACATAATAGAGATACAGAAACACCGTGGCCCCTTTCTTTGAGATAACTCTGCACTACTGCGAGCTGCAAATGCCACTTCCAGCTTAGCTGTGCAGAAGAAGAACAACAAGAAGAAGAAATATCTAGAAATATGTCCGTCAGGCCCCTTCCCTTGGGATAAATCTGCAAATATCTCGGAAACGAAGCGAGCTATGGCAAAATGTTAAGAGACCTTTTGTGTAGAGAATTAAGTTTCCTACTTTTTATGTTCTACGATATTTTTTGATCAGATGCGTAGTTCTCGAGATATATCAAGATATTTAAAAGTTCCGAAGCCGCACCAACATAATAGAGATACAGAAACACCGTGGCCCCTTTCTTTGAGATAACTCTGCACTACTGCGAGCTGCAAATGCCACTTCCAGCTTAGCTGTGCAGAAGAAGAACAACAAGAAGAAGAAATATCTCGAAATATGTCCGTCAGGCCCCTTCCCTTGGGATAAATCTGCAAATATCTCGGAAACGAAGCGAGCTATGGCAAAATGTTAAGAGACCTTTTTTGTAGAGAATTAAGTTTCCTACAATTTACGTTCTCTGATATTTTTTGATCAGAAGCGTAGTTTTCGAGATATATCGAGATATTTAAAAGTTCCGAAGCCGCACCAACATAATAGAGATACAGAAACACCGTGGCCCCTTTCTTTGAGATAACTCTGCACTATTGCGACCTGCAAATGCCACTTCCAGCTTAGCTGTGCAGAAGAAGAACAACAAGAACAAGAAATATCTCGAAATATGTCCCTCAGGCCCCTTCCCTTGAGATAAATCTGCAAATATCTCGGAAACCAAGCGAGCTATGGCAAAATGTTAAGAGACCTTATTTGTAGAGAATTAAGTTTCCTACTTTTTATGTTCTACGATATTTTTCGATCAGAGGCGTAGTTCTCGAGATATATCAAGATATTTAAAAGTTCCGAAGCCGCACCAACATAATAGAGATACAGAAACACCGTGGCCCCTTTCTTTGAGATTACTCTGCACGATTGCGAGCTGGAAATGCCACTTCCAGTTTAGCTGTGCAGAAGAAGAACAACAAGAAGAAGAAATATCTCGAAATATGTCCATAAGGACCCTTCCCTTGAGATAAATCTGCAAATATCTCGGAAACGAAGCGAGCTATGGCAAAATGTTAAGAGACCTTTTTCGTAGAGAATTATGTTTCCTACAATTTATGTTCTATGATATTTTTTGATCAGAAGCGTAGTTTTCGAGATATATCGAGATATTTAAAAGTGCCGAAGCCGCACCAACATAATAGAGATACAGAAACACCGTGGCCCTTTTCTTTGGGATAACTCTGCACTATTGCGAGCTGGAAATGCCACGTCCAGTTTAGCTGTGCAGAAGAAGAACAACAAGAAGAAGAAATATCTCGAAATATGTCCGTCAGGACCCTTCCCTTGAGATAAATCTGCAAATATCTCGGAAACGAAGCGAGCTATTGCAAAACGTTAAGAGACCTTTTTTGTAGAGAATTAAGTTTCCTACTTTTTATCTTCTATGATATTTTCTGACCAGATTCGTAGTTCTCGAGATATATCAAGATATTTAAAAGTTCCGAAGCCGCACCAACATAATAGAGATACAGAAACACCGTGGCCCCTCTCTTTGAGATAACGCTGCACAATTGCGAGCTGCAAATGCCACTTCCAGCTTAGCTGTGCAGAAGAAGAAGAACAAGAAGAAGAAATATCTCGAAATATGTCCGTCAGGCCCCTTCCCTTGAGATAAATCGGCAAGTATCTCGGAAACGAAGCGAGCTATGGCAAAATGTTAAGAGACCTTTTTTGTAGAGAATTATGTTTCCTACAATTTATGTTGTATGATATTTTTTGATCAGATGCGTAGTTCTCGAGATATATCAAGATATTTAAAAGTTCCGAAGCCGCACCAACATAATAGAGATACAGAAACACCGTGGCCCCTCTCTTTGAGATAACTCTGCACTATTGCGAGCTGGAAATGCCACTTCCAGTTTAGCTGTGCAGAAGAAGAACAACAAGAAGAAGAAATATCTCGAAATATGTCCGTCAGGCCCCTTCCCTTGGGATAAATCTGCAAATATCTCGGAAACGAAGCGAGCTATGGCAAAATGTTAAGAGACCTTTTTTGTAGAGAATTAAGTTTCCTACTTTTTATGTTCTACGATATTTTTTGATCAGATGCGTAGTTCTCGAGATATATCAAGATATTTAAAAGTTCCGAAGCCGCACCAACATAATAGAGATACAGAAACACCGTGGCCCCTTTCTTTGAGATAACTCTGCACTACTGCGAGCTGCAAATGCCACTTCCAGCTTAGCTGTGCAGAAGAAGAACAACAAGAAGAAGAAATATCTCGAAATATGTCCGTCAGGCCCCTTCCCTTGGGATAAATCTGCAAATATCTCGGAAACGAAGCGAGCTATGGCAAAATGTTAAGAGACCTTTTTTGTAGAGAATTAAGTTTCCTACAATTTACGTTCTCTGATATTTTTTGGTCAGAAGCGTAGTTTTCGAGATATATCGAGATATTTAAAAGTTCCGAAGCCGCACCAACATAATAGAGATACAGAAACACCGTGGCCCCTTTCTTTGAGATAACTCTGCACTATTGCGACCTGCAAATGCCACTTCCAGCTTAGCTGTGCAGAAGAAGAACAACAAGAAGAAGAAATATCTCGAAATATGTCCCTCAGGCCCCTTCCCTTGAGATAAATCTGCAAATATCTCGGAAACCAAGCGAGCTATGGCAAAATGTTAAGAGACCTTATTTGTAGAGAATTAAGTTTCCTACTTTTTATGTTCTACGATATTTTTCGATCAGAGGCGTAGTTCTCGAGATATATCAAGATATTTAAAAGTTCCGAAGCCGCACCAACATAATAGAGATACAGAAACACCGTGGCCCCTTTCTTTGAGATTACTCTGCACGATTGCGAGCTGGAAATGCCACTTCCAGTTTAGCTGTGCAGAAGAAGAACAACAAGAAGAAGAAATATCTCGAAATATGTCCATCAGGACCCTTCCCTTGAGATAAATCTGCAAATATCTCGGAAACGAAGCGAGCTATGGCAAAATGTTAAGAGACCTTTTTCGTAGAGAATTATGTTTCCTACAATTTATGTTCTATGATATTTTTTGATCAGAAGCGTAGTTTTCGAGATATATCGAGATATTTAAAAGTGCCGAAGCCGCACCAACATAATAGAGATACAGAAACACCGTGGCCCCTTTCTTTGGGATAACTCTGCACTATTGCGAGCTGGAAATGCCACTTCCAGCTTAGCTGTGCAGAAGAAGAACAACAAGAAGAAGAAATATCTCGAAATATGTCCGTCAGGCCCCTTCCCTTGAGATAAATCTGCAAATATCTCGGAAACAAAGCGAGCTATGGCAAAATGTTAAGAGACCTTTTTTGCAGAGAATTATGTTTCCTACTTTTTATCTTCTATGATATTTTTTGATCAGATGCGTAGTTCTCGAGATATATCAAGATATTTAAAAGTTCCGAAGCCGCACCAACATAATAGAGATACAGAAACACCGTGGCCCCTTTCTTTCAGATAACTATGCACTATTGCGAGCTGCAAATGCCACTTCCAGCTTAGCTGTGCAGAAGAAGAACAACAAGACGAAGAAATATCTCGAAATATGTCCGTCAGGCCCCTTACCTTGAGATAAATCTGCAAATATCTCGGAAACGAAGCGAGCTATGGCAAAATGGTAAGAGACCTTTTTTGTAGAGAATTAAGTTTCCTACTTTTTATCTTCTATGATATTTTCTGACCAGATTCGTAGTTCTCGAGATATATCAAGATATTTAAAAGTTCCGAAGCCGCACCAACATAATAGAGATACAGAAACACCGTGGCCCCTCTCTTTGAGATAACGCTGCACAATTGCGAGCTGCAAATGCCACTTCCAGCTTAGCTGTGCAGAAGAAGAAGAACAAGAAGAAGAAATATCTCGAAATATGTCCGTCAGGCCCCTTCCCTTGAGATAAATCGGCAAGTATCTCGGAAACGAAGCGAGCTATGGCAAAATGTTAAGAGACCTTTTTTGTAGAGAATTATGTTTCCTACAATTTATGTTGTATGATATTTTTTGATCAGATGCGTAGTTCTCGAGATATATCAAGATATTTAAAAGTTCCGAAGCCGCACCAACATAATAGAGATACAGAAACACCGTGGCCCCTCTCTTTGAGATAACTCTGCACTATTGCGAGCTGGAAATGCCACTTCCAGTTTAGCTGTGCAGAAGAAGAACAACAAGAAGAAGAAATATCTCGAAATATGTCCATCAGGACCCTTCCCTTGAGATAAATCTGCAAATATCTCGGAAACAAAGCGAGCTATTGCAAAACGTTAAGAGACCTTTTTTGTAGAGAATTAAGTTTCCTACTTTTATGTTCTATGATATTTTTTGATCAGATGCGTAGTTCTCGAGATATATCAAGATATTTAAAAGTTCCGAAGCCGCACCAACATAATAGAGATACAGAAACACCGTGGCCCCTTTCTTTGAGATAACTCTGCACTATTGCGAGCTGCCAATGCCACTTCCAGCTTAGCTGTGCAGAAGAAGAACAACAAGACGAAGAAATATCTCGAAATATGTCCGTCAGGCCCCTTACCTTGAGATAAATCTGCAAATATCTCGGAAACGAAGCGAGCTATGGCAAAATGTTAAGAGACCTTTTTTGTAGAGAATTAAGTTTCCTACTTTTTATCTTCTATGATATTTTCTGACCAGATTCGTAGTTCTCGAGATATATCAAGATATTTAAAAGTCCGAAGCCGCACCAACATAATAGAGATACAGAAACACCGTGGCCCCTCTCTTTGAGATAACTCTGCACAATTGCGAGCTGCAAATGCCACTTCCAGCTTAGCTGTGCAGAAGAAGAACAACAAGAAGAAGAAATATCTCGAAATATGTCCGTCAGGCCAGTTCCTTTGAGCTGAATCTGCAAATATCTCGGAAACGAAGCGAGCTATGGCAAAATGTTAAGAGACGTTTTTTGTAGACAATTATGTTTCCTACAATTTATGTTCTATGATATTTTTTGATCAGAAGCGTAGTTTTCGAGATATATCGAGATATTTAAAAGTTCCGAAGCCGCACCAACATAATAGAGATACAGAAACACCGTGGCCCCTTTCTTTGAGATAACTCTGCACTAGTGCGAGCCGCAAATGCCACTTCCAGCTTAGCTGTGCAGAAGAAGAACAACAAGAAGAAGAAATATCACGAAATATGTCCGTTAGGCCCCTTCCCTTGAGATAAATCTGCAAATATCTCGGAAACGAAGCGAGCTATGGCAAAATGTTAAGAGACCTTTTTTGTAGAGAATTAAGTTTCCTACGTTTTATGTTCTATGATATTTTTTGATCAGATGCGTAGTTCTCGAGATATATCAAGATATTTAAAAGTTCCGAAGCCGCACCAACATAATAGAGATACAGAAACACCGTGGCCCCTTTCTTTGAGACAACTCTGGACTATTGCGAGCTGCAAATGCCACTTCCAGCTTAGCTGTGCAGAAGAAGAACAACAAGAAGAAGAAATATCTCGAAATATGTCCGTCAGGCCCCTTCCCTTGAGATAAATCTGCAAATATCTCGGAAACGAAGAGAGCTATGGCAAAATGATAAGAGACCTTTTTTGTAGAGAATTAAGTTTCCTACTTTTTATCTTCTATGATATTTTCTGATCAGATTCGTAGTTCTCGAGATATATCAAGATATTTAAAAGTTCCGAAGCCGCACCAACATAATAGAGATACAGAAACACCGTGGCCCCTTTCTTTGAGATAACTCTGCACTATTGCGAGCTGCCAATGCCACTTCCAGCTTAGCTGTGCAGAAGAAGAACAACAAGACGAAGAAATATCTCGAAATATGTCCGTCAGGCCCCTTACCTTGAGATAAATCTGCAAATATCTCGGAAACGAAGCGAGCTATGGCAAAATGTTAAGAGACCTTTTTTGTAGAGAATTAAGTTTCCTACTTTTTATCTTCTATGATATTTTCTGACCAGATTCGTAGTTCTCGAGATATATCAAGATATTTAAAAGTCCGAAGCCGCACCAACATAATAGAGATACAGAAACACCGTGGCCCCTCTCTTTGAGATAACTCTGCACAATTGCGAGTTGCAAATGCCACTTCCAGCTTAGCTGTGCAGAAGAAGAACAACAAGAAGAAGAAATATCTCGAAATATGTCCGTCAGGCCCCTTCCCTTGAGATAAATCGGCAAGTATCTCGGAAACGAAGCGAGCTATGGCAAAATGTTAAGAGACCTTTTTTGTAGAGAATTATGTTTCCTACAATTTATGTTCTATGATATTTTTTGATCAGATGCGTAGTTCTCGAGATATATCAAGATATTTAAAAGTTCCGAAGCCGCACCAACATAATAGAGATACAGAAACACCGTGGCCCCTCTCTTTGAGATAACTCTGCACTATTGCGAGCTGCAAATGCCACTTCCAGCTTAGCTGTGCAGAAGAAGAACAACAAGAAGAAGAAATATCTCGAAATATGTCCGTCAGGCCAGTTCCTTTGAGCTGAATCTGCAAATATCTCGGAAACGAAGCGAGCTATGGCAAAATGTTAAGAGACGTTTTTTGTAGACAATTATGTTTCCTACAATTTATGTTCTATGATATTTTTTGATCAGAAGCGTAGTTTTCGAGATATATCGAGATATTTAAAAGTTCCGAAGCCGCACACACATAATAGAGATACAGAAACACCGTGGCCCCTTTCTTTGAGATAACTCTGCACTAGTGCGAGCCGCAAATGCCACTTCCAGCTTAGCTGTGCAGAAGAAGAACAACAAGAAGAAGAAATATCACGAAATATGTCCGTTAGGCCCCTTCCCTTGAGATAAATCTGCAAATATCTCGGAAACGAAGAGAGCTATGGCAAAATGATAAGAGACCTTTTTTGTAGAGAATTAAGTTTCCTACTTTTTATCTTCTATGATATTTTCTGATCAGATGCGTAGTTCTCGAGATATATCAAGATATTTAAAAGTTCCGAAGCCGCACCAACATAATAGAGATACAGAAACACCGTGGCCCCTTTCTTTCAGATAACTATGCACTATTGCGAGCTGCAAATGCCACTTCCAGCTTAGCTGTGCAGAAGAAGAACAACAAGAAGAAGAAATATCTCGAAATATGTCCGTCAGGCCCCTTACCATGAGATAAATCTGCAAATATCTCGGAAACGAAGCGAGCTATGGCAAAATGTTAAGAGACCTTTTTTGTAGAGAATTAAGTTTCCTACTTTTTATCTTCTATGATATTTTCTGATCAGATTCGTAGTTCTCGAGATATATCAAGATATTTAAAAGTTCCGAAGCCGCACCAACATAATGGAGATACAGAAACACCGTGGCCCCTTTCTTTGAGATAACTCTGCACTATTGCGAGCTGCAAATGCCACTTCCAGCTTAGCTGTGCAGAAGAAGAACAACAAGAAGAAGAAATATCTCGAAATATGTCCGTCAGGCCCCTTCCCTTGAGATAAATCTGCAAATATCTCGGAAACGAAGCGAGCTATGGCAAAATGTTAACAGACTTTTTTGTAGAGAATTAAGTTTCCTACTTTTTATGTTCTATGATATTTTTTGATCAGACGCGTAGTTCTCGAGATATATCAAGATATTTAAAAGTTCCGAAGCCGCACCAACATAATAGAGATACAGAAACACCGTGGCCCCTTTCTTTGAGATAACTCTGCACTAGTGCGAGCCGCAAATGCCACTTCCAGCTTAGCTGTGCAGAAGAAGAACAACAAGAAGAAAAAATATCTCGAAATATGTCCGTCAGGCCCCTTCCCTTGAGATAAATCTGCAAATATCTCGGAAACGAAGCGAGCTATGGCAAAATGTTAAGAGACCTTTTTTGTAGCGAATTAAGTTTCCTACTTTTTATGTTCTATGATATTTTTTGATCAGATGCGTAGTTCTCGAGATATATCAAGATATTTAAAAGTTCCGAAGCCGCACCAACATAATAGAGATACAGAAACACCGTGGCCCCTTTCTTTCAGATAGCTATGCACTATTGCGAGCTGCAAATGCCACTTCCAGCTTAGCTGTGCAGAAGAAGAACAACAAGAAGAAGAAATATCTCGAAATATGTCCGTTAGGCCCCTTCCCTTGAGATAAATCTGCAAATATCTCGGAAACGAAGCGAGCTAGGGCAAAATGTTAAGAGACCTTTTTTGTAGAGAATTAAGTTTCCTACGTTTTATGTTGTATGATATTTTTTGATCAGATGCGTAGTTCTCGAGATATATCAAGATATTTAAAAGTTCCGAAGCCGCACCAACATAATAGAGATACAGAAACACCGTGGCCCCTTTCTTTGAGACAACTCTGGACTATTGCGAGCTGCAAATGCCACTTCCAGCTTAGCTGTGCAGAAGAAGAACAACAAGAAGAAGAAATATCTCGAAATATGTCCGTCAGGCCCCTTCCCTTGAGATAAATCTGCAAATATCTCGGAAACGAAGAGAGCTATGGCAAAATGATAAGAGACCTTTTTTGTAGAGAATTAAGTTTCCTACTTTTTATCTTCTATGATATTTTCTGATCAGATTCGTAGTTCTCGAGATATATCAAGATATTTAAAAGTTCCGAAGCCGCACCAACATAATGGAGATACAGAAACACCGTGGCCCCTTTCTTTGAGATAACTCTGCACTATTGCGAGCTGCAAATGCCACTTCCAGCTTAGCTGTGCAGAAGAAGAACAACAAGAAGAAGAAATATCTCGAAATATGTCCGTCAGGCCCCTTCCCTTGAGATAAATCTGCAAATATCTCGGAAACGAAGCGAGCTATGGCAAAATGTTAACAGACTTTTTTGTAGAGAATTAAGTTTCCTACTTTTTATGTTCTATGATATTTTTTGATCAGACGCGTAGTTCTCGAGATATATCGAGATATTTAAAAGTTCCGAAGCCGCACCAACATAATAGAGATACAGAAACACCGTGGCCCCTTTCGTTGAGATAACTCTGCACTAGTGCGAGCCGCAAATGCCACTTCCAGCTTAGCTGTGCAGAAGAAGAACAACAAGAACGAAGCGAGCTATGGCAAAATGTTAAGAGACCTTTTTTGTAGAGAATTAAGTTTCCTACTTTGTATGTTCTATGATATTTTTCGATCAGATGCGTAGTTCTCGAGATATATCAAGATATTTAAAAGTTCCGAAGCCGCACCAACATAATAGAGATACAGAAACACCGTGGCCCCTTTCTTTGAGACAACTCTGGACTATTGCGAGATGCAAATGCCACTTCCAGCTTAGCTGTGCAGAAGAAGAACAACAAGAAGAAGAAATATCTCGAAATATGTCCGTTAGGCCCCTTCCCTTGAGATAAATCTGCAAATATCTCGGAAACGAAGCGAGCTAGGGCAAAATGTTAAGAGACCTTTTTTGTAGAGAATTAAGTTTCCTACGTTTTATGTTGTATGATATTTTTTGATCAGATGCGTAGTTCTCGAGATATATCAAGATATTTAAAAGTTCCGAAGCCGCACCAACATAATAGAGATACAGAAACACCGTGGCCCCTTTCTTTGAGACAACTCTGGACTATTGCGAGCTGCAAATGCCACTTCCAGCTTAGCTGTGCAGAAGAAGAACAACAAGAAGAAGAAATATCTCGAAATATGTCCGTCAGGCCCCTTCCCTTGAGATAAATCTGCAAATACCTCGGAAACGAAGCGAGCTATGGCAAAATGTTAAGAGACCTTTTTTGTAGCGAATTAAGTTTCCTACTTTTTATGTTCTATGATATTTTTTGATCAGATGCGTAGTTCTCGAGATATATCAAGATATTTAAAAGTTCCGAAGCCGCACCAACATAATAGAGATACAGCAACACCGTGGCCCCTTTCTTTCAGATAGCTATGCACTATTGCGAGCTGCAAATGCCACTTCCAGCTTAGCTGTGCAGAAGAAGAACAACAAGAAGAAGAAATATCTCGAAATATGTCCGTTAGGCCCCTTCCCTTGAGATAAATCTGCAAATATCTCGGAAACGAAGCGAGCTAGGGCAAAATGTTAAGAGACCTTTTTTGTAGAGAATTAAGTTTCCTACGTTTTATGTTGTATGATATTTTTTGATCAGATGCGTAGTTCTCGATATATATCAAGATATTTAAAAGTTCCGAAGCCGCACCAACATAATAGAGATACAGAAACACCGTGGCCCCTTTCTTTGAGACAACTCTGGACTATTGCGAGCTGCAAATGCCACTTCCAGCTTAGCTGTGCAGAAGAAGAACAACAAGAAGAAGAAATATCTCGAAATATGTCCGTCAGGCCCCTTCCCTTGAGATAAATCTGCAAATATCTCGGAAACGAAGAGAGCTATGGCAAAATGATAAGAGACCTTTTTTGTAGAGAATTAAGTTTCCTACTTTTTATCTTCTATGATATTTTCTGATCAGATGCGTAGTTCTCGAGATATATCAAGATATTTAAAAGTTCCGAAGCCGCACCAACATAATAGAGATACAGAAACACCGTGGCCCCTTTCTTTGAGATAACTCTGCACTATTGCGAGCTGCAAATGCCACTTTCAGCTTAGCTGTGCAGAAGAAGAACAACAAGAAGAAGAAATATCTCGAAATATGTCCGTCAGGCCCCTTCCCTTGAGATAAATCTGCAAATATCTCGGAAACGAAGCGAGCTATGGCAAAATGTTAAGAGACCTTTTTTGTAGAGAATTATGTTTCCTACAATTTATGTTCTATGATATTTTTTGATCAGAAGCGTAGTTTTCGAGATATATCGAGATATTTAAAAGTTCGGAAGCCGCACCAACATAATAGAGATACAGAAACACCGTGGCCCCTTTCTTTCAGATAACTATGCACTATTGCGAGCTGCAAATGCCACTTCCAGCTTAGCTGTGCAGAAGAAGAACAACAAGAAGAAGAAATATCTCGAAATATGTCCGTCAGGCCCCTTACCATGAGATAAATCTGCAAATATCTCGGAAACGAAGCGAGCTATGGCAAAATGTTAAGAGACCTTTTTTGTAGAGAATTAAGTTTCCTACTTTTTATCTTCTATGATATTTTCTGATCAGATTCGTAGTTCTCGAGATATATCAAGATATTTAAAAGTTCCGAAGCCGCACCAACATAATGGAGATACAGAAACACCGTGGCCCCTTTCTTTGAGATAACTCTGCACTATTGCGAGCTGCAAATGCCACTTCCAGCTTAGCTGTGCAGAAGAAGAACAACAAGAACGAAGCGAGCTATGGCAAAATGTTAAGAGACCATTTTTGTAGAGAATTAAGTTTCCTACTTTGTATGTTCTATGATATTTTTTGATCAGATGCGTAGTTCTCGAGATATATCAAGATATTTAAAAGTTCCGAAGCCGCACCAACATAATAGAGATACAGAAACACCGTGGCCCCTTTCTTTGAGATATCTCTGCACTATTGCGAGCTGCAAATGCCACTTCCAGCTTAGCTGCGCAGAAGAAGAACAACAAGAAGAAGGAATATCTCGAAATATGTCCGTCAGGCCCCTTCCCTTGAGATATATCTGCAAATATCTCGGAAACGAAGCGAGCTATGGCAAAATGTTAAGAGACCTTTTTTGTAGAGAATTATGTTTCCTACAATTTATGTTCTATGATATTTTTTAATCAGATGCGTAGTTCTCAAGATATATCAAGATATTTAAAAGTTCCGAAGCCGCACCAACATAATAGAGATACAGAAACACCGTGGCCCCTTTCTTTGAGACAACTCTGGACTATTGCGAGCTGCAAATGCCACTTCCAGCTTAGCTGTGCAGAAGAAGAACAACAAGAAGAAGAAATATCTCGAAATATGTCCGTCAGGCCCCTTCCCTTGAGATAAATCTGCAAATATCTCGGAAACGAAGCGAGCTATGGCAAAATGTTAAGAGACCTTTTTTGTAGAGAATTAAGTTTCCTACTTTGTATGTTCTATGATATTTTTTGATCAGATGCGTAGTTCTCGAGATATATCAAGATATTTAAAAGTTCCGAAGCCGCACCAACATAATAGAGATACAGAAACACCGTGGCCCCTTTCTTTGAGATATCTCTGCACTATTGCGAGCTGCAAATGCCACTTCCAGCTTAGCTGCGCAGAAGAAGAACAACAAGAAGAAGAAATATCTCGAAATATGTCCGTCAGGCCCCTTCCCTTGAGATATATCTGCAAATATCTCGGAAACGAAGCGAGCTATGGCAAAATGTTAAGAGACCTTTTTTGTAGAGAATTATGTTTCCTACAATTTATGTTCTATGATATTTTTTAATCAGATGCGTAGTTCTCAAGATATATCAAGATATTTGAAAGTTCCGAAGCCGCACCAACATAATAGAGATACAGAAACACCGTGGCCCCTTTCTTTGAGACAACTCTGGACTATTGCGAGCTGCAAATGCCACTTCCAGCTTAGCTGTGCAGAAGAAGAACAACAAGAAGAAGAAATATCTCGAAATATGTCCGTTAGGCCCCTTCCCTTGAGATAAATCTGCAAATATCTCGGAAACGAAGCGAGCTAGGGCAAAATGTTAAGAGACCTTTTTTGTAGAGAATTAAGTTTCCTACGTTTTATGTTGTATGATATTTTTTGATCAGATGCGTAGTTCTCGAGATATATCAAGATATTTAAAAGTCCCGAAGCCGCACCAACATAATAGAGATACAGGAACACCGTGGCCCCTTTCTTTGAGACAACTCTGGACTATTGCGAGCTGCAAATGCCACTTCCAGCTTAGCTGTGCAGAAGAAGAACAACAAGAAGAAGAAATATCTCGAAATATGTCCGTCAGGCCCCTTCCCTTGAGATAAATCTGCAAATATCTCGGAAACGAAGAGAGCTATGGCAAAATGATAAGAGACCTTTTTTGTAGAGAATTAAGTTTCCTACTTTTTATCTTCTATGATATTTTCTGATCAGATGCGTAGTTCTCGAGATATATCAAGATATTTAAAAGTTCCGAAGCCGCACCAACATAATAGAGATACAGAAACACCGTGGCCCCTTTCTTTGAGATAACTCTGCACTATTGCGAGCTGCAAATGCCACTTTCAGCTTAGCTGTGCAGAAGAAGAACAACAAGAAGAAGAAATATCTCGAAATATGTCCGTCAGGCCCCTTCCCTTGAGATAAATCTGCAAATATCTCGGAAACGAAGCGAGCTATGGCAAAATGTTAACAGACTTTTTTGTAGAGAATTAAGTTTCCTACTTTTTATGTTCTATGATATTTTTTGATCAGACGCGTAGTTCTCGAGATATATCGAGATATTTAAAAGTTCCGAAGCCGCACCAACATAATAGAGATACAGAAACACCGTGGCCCCTTTCGTTGAGATAACTCTGCACTAGTGCGAGCCGCAAATGCCACTTCCAGCTTAGCTGTGCAGAAGAAGAACAACAAGAACGAAGCGAGCTATGGCAAAATGTTAAGAGACCTTTTTTGTAGAGAATTAAGTTTCCTACTTTGTATGTTCTATGATATTTTTTGATCAGATGCGTAGTTCTCGAGATATATCAAGATATTTAAAAGTTCCGAAGCCGCACCAACATAATAGAGATACAGAAACACCGTGGCCCCTTTCTTTGAGATATCTCTGCACTATTGCGAGCTGCAAATGCCACTTCCTGCTTAGCTGCGCAGAAGAAGAACAACAAGAAGAAGAAATATCTCGAAATATGTCCGTCAGGCCCCTTCCCTTGAGATATATCTGCAAATATCTCGGAAACGAAGCGAGCTATGGCAAAATGTTAAGAGACCTTTTTTGTAGAGAATTATGTTTCCTATAATTTATGTTCTATGATATTTTTTAATCAGATGCGTAGTTCTCAAGATATATCAAGATATTTAAAAGTTCCGAAGCCGCACCAACATAATAGAGATACAGAAACACCGTGGCCCCTTTCTTTGAGACAACTCTGGACTATTGCGAGCTGCAAATGCCACTTCCAGCTTAGCTGTGCAGAAGAAGAACAACAAGAAGAAGAAATATCTCGAAATATGTCCGTTAGGCCCCTTCCCTTGAGATAAATCTGCAAATATCTCGGAAACGAAGCGAGCTAGGGCAAAATGTTACGAGATCTTTTTTGTAGAGAATTAAGTTTCCTACGTTTTATGTTGTATGATATTTTTTGATCAGATGCGTAGTTCTCGAGATATATCAAGATATTTAAAAGTTCCGAAGCCGCACCAACATAATAGAGATACAGAAACACCGTGGCCCCTTTCTTTGAGACAACTCTGGACTATTGCGAGCTGCAAATGCCACTTCCAGCTTAGCTGTGCAGAAGAAGAACAACAAGAAGAAGAAATATCTCGAAATATGTCCGTCAGGCCCCTTCCCTTGAGATAAATCTGCAAATATCTCGGAAACGAAGAGAGCTATGGCAAAATGATAAGAGACCTTTTTTGTAGAGAATTAAGTTTCCTACTTTTTATCTTCTATGATATTTTCTGATCAGATGCGTAGTTCTCGAGATATATCAAGATATTTAAAAGTTCCGAAGCCGCACCAACATAATAGAGATACAGAAACACCGTGGCCCCTTTCTTTCAGATAACTATGCACTATTGCGAGCTGCAAATGCCACTTCCAGCTTAGCTGTGCAGAAGAAGAACAACAAGAAGAAGAAATATCTCGAAATATGTCCGTCAGGCCCCTTACCATGAGATAAATCTGCAAATATCTCGGAAACGAAGCGAGCTATGGCAAAATGTTAAGAGACCTTTTTTGTAGAGAATTAAGTTTCCTACTTTTTATCTTCTATGATATTTTCTGATCAGATTCGTAGTTCTCGAGATATATCAAGATATTTAAAAGTTCCGAAGCCGCACCAACATAATGGAGATACAGAAACACCGTGGCCCCTTTCTTTGAGATAACTCTGCACTATTGCGAGCTGCAAATGCCACTTCCAGCTTAGCTGTGCAGAAGAAGAACAACAAGAAGAAGAAATATCTCGAAATATGTCCGTCAGGCCCCTTCCCTTGAGATAAATCTGCAAATATCTCGGAAACGAAGCGAGCTATGGCAAAATGTTAAGAGACCTTTTTTGTAGAGAATTAAGTTTCCTACTTTTTATGTTCTATGATATTTTTTGATCAGATGCGTAGTTCTCGAGATATATCAAGATATTTAAAAGTTCCGAAGCCGCACCAACATAATAGAGATACAGAAACACCGTGGCCCCTTTCGTTGAGATAACTCTGCACTAGTGCGAGCCGCAAATGCCACTTCCAGCTTAGCTGCGCAGAAGAAGAACAACAAGAAGAAGAAATATCTCGAAATATGTCCGTCAGGCCCCTTCCCTTGAGATATATCTGCAAATATCTCGGAAACGAAGCGAGCTATGGCAAAATGTTAAGAGACCTTTTTTGTAGAGAATTATGTTTCCTACAATTTATGTTCTATGATATTTTTTGATCAGATGCGTAGTTCTCGAGATATATCAAGATATTTAAAAGTTCCGAAGCCGCACCAACATAATAGAGATACAGAAACACCGTGGCCCCTTTCTTTGAGACAACTCTGGACTATTGCGAGCTGCAAATGCCACTTCCAGCTTAGCTGTGCAGAAGAAGAACAACAAGAAGAAGAAATATCTCGAAATATGTCCG
The DNA here is from genome assembly GCF_051020975.1 of Osmia lignaria lignaria. Lineage (NCBI taxonomy): Eukaryota > Metazoa > Arthropoda > Insecta > Hymenoptera > Megachilidae > Osmia > Osmia lignaria. Next base: position 1,155,648 of record NW_027478170.1, on the reverse strand, counting down.
TCAGGCCCCTTCCCTTGAGATAAATCTGCAAATATCTCGGAAACGAAGAGAGCTATGGCAAAATGATAAGAGACCTTTTTTGTAGAGAATTAAGTTTCCTACTTTTTATCTTCTATGATATTTTCTGATCAGATGCGTAGTTCTCGAGATATATCAAGATATTTAAAAGTTCCGAAGCCGCACCAACATAATAGAGATACAGAAACACCGTGGCCCCTTTCTTTGAGATAACTCTGCACTATTGCGAGCTGCAAATGCCACTTTCAGCTTAGCTGTGCAGAAGAAGAACAACAAGAAGAAGAAATATCTCGAAATATGTCCGTCAGGCCCCTTCCCTTGAGATAAATCTGCAAATATCTCGGAAACGAAGCGAGCTATGGCAAAATGTTAAGAGACCTTTTTTGTAGAGAATTATGTTTCCTACAATTTATGTTCTATGATATTTTTTGATCAGAAGCGTAGTTTTCGAGATATATCGAGATATTTAAAAGTTCCGAAGCCGCACCAACATAATAGAGATACAGAAACACCGTGGCCCCTTTCTTTCAGATAACTATGCACTATTGCGAGCTGCAAATGCCACTTCCAGCTTAGCTGTGCAGAAGAAGAACAACAAGAAGAAGAAATATCTCGAAATATGTCCGTCAGGCCCCTTACCATGAGATAAATCTGCAAATATCTCGGAAACGAAGCGAGCTATGGCAAAATGTTAAGAGACCTTTTTTGTAGAGAATTAAGTTTCCTAATTTTTATCTTCTATGATATTTTCTGATCAGATTCGTAGTTCTCGAGATATATCAAGATATTTAAAAGTTCCGAAGCCGCACCAACATAATGGAGATACAGAAACACCGTGGCCCCTTTCTTTGAGATAACTCTGCACTATTGCGAGCTGCAAATGCCACTTCCAGCTTAGCTGTGCAGAAGAAGAACAACAAGAAGAAGAAATATCTCGAAATATGTCCGTCAGGCCCCTTCCCTTGAGATAAATCTGCAAATATCTCGGAAACGAAGCGAGCTATGGCAAAATGTTAACAGACTTTTTTGTAGAGAATTAAGTTTCCTACTTTTTATGTTCTATGATATTTTTTGATCAGACGCGTAGTTCTCGAGATATATCAAGATATTTAAAAGTTCCGAAGCCGCACCAACATAATAGAGATACAGAAACACCGTGGCCCCTTTCTTTGAGATAACTCTGCACTAGTGCGAGCCGCAAATGCCACTTCCAGCTTAGCTGTGCAGAAGAAGAACAACAAGAAGAAGAAATATCTCGAAATATGTCCGTCAAGCCCCTTCCCTTGAGATAAATCTGCAAATATCTCGGAAACGAAGCGAGCTATGGCAAAATGTTAAGAGACCTTTTTTGTAGCGAATTAAGTTTCCTACTTTTTATGTTCTATGATATTTTTTGATCAGATGCGTAGTTCTCAAGATATATCAAGATATTTGAAAGTTCCGAAGCCGCACCAACATAATAGAGATACAGAAACACCGTGGCCCCTTTCTTTGAGACAACTCTGGACTATTGCGAGCTGCAAATGCCACTTCCAGCTTAGCTGTGCAGAAGAAGAACAACAAGAAGAAGAAATATCTCGAAATATGTCCGTTAGGCCCCTTCCCTTGAGATAAATCTGCAAATATCTCGGAAACGAAGCGAGCTAGGGCAAAATGTTAAGAGACCTTTTTTGTAGAGAATTAAGTTTCCTACGTTTTATGTTGTATGATATTTTTTGATCAGATGCGTAGTTCTCGAGATATATCAAGATATTTAAAAGTCCCGAAGCCGCACCAACATAATAGAGATACAGAAACACCGTGGCCCCTTTCTTTGAGACAACTCTGGACTATTGCGAGCTGCAAATGCCACTTCCAGCTTAGCTGTGCAGAAGAAGAACAACAAGAAGAAGAAATATCTCGAAATATGTCCGTCAGGCCCCTTCCCTTGAGATAAATCTGCAAATATCTCGGAAACGAAGAGAGCTATGGCAAAATGATAAGAGACCTTTTTTGTAGAGAATTAAGTTTCCTACTTTTTATCTTCTATGATATTTTCTGATCAGATGCGTAGTTCTCGAGATATATCAAGATATTTAAAAGTTCCGAAGCCGCACCAACATAATAGAGATACAGAAACACCGTGGCCCCTTTCTTTGAGATAACTCTGCACTATTGCGAGCTGCAAATGCCACTTTCAGCTTAGCTGTGCAGAAGAAGAACAACAAGAAGAAGAAATATCTCGAAATATGTCCGTCAGGCCCCTTCCCTTGAGATAAATCTGCAAATATCTCGGAAACGAAGCGAGCTATGGCAAAATGTTAACAGACTTTTTTGTAGAGAATTAAGTTTCCTACTTTTTATGTTCTATGATATTTTTTGATCAGACGCGTAGTTCTCGAGATATATCGAGATATTTAAAAGTTCCGAAGCCGCACCAACATAATAGAGATACAGAAACACCGTGGCCCCTTTCGTTGAGATAACTCTGCACTAGTGCGAGCCGCAAATGCCACTTCCAGCTTAGCTGTGCAGAAGAAGAACAACAAGAACGAAGCGAGCTATGGCAAAATGTTAAGAGACCTTTTTTGTAGAGAATTAAGTTTCCTACTTTGTATGTTCTATGATATTTTTTGATCAGATGCGTAGTTCTCGAGATATATCAAGATATTTAAAAGTTCCGAAGCCGCACCAACATAATAGAGATACAGAAACACCGTGGCCCCTTTCTTTGAGATATCTCTGCACTATTGCGAGCTGCAAATGCCACTTCCTGCTTAGCTGCGCAGAAGAAGAACAACAAGAAGAAGAAATATCTCGAAATATGTCCGTCAGGCCCCTTCCCTTGAGATATATCTGCAAATATCTCGGAAACGAAGCGAGCTATGGCAAAATGTTAAGAGACCTTTTTTGTAGAGAATTATGTTTCCTATAATTTACGTTCTATGATATTTTTTAATCAGATGCGTAGTTCTCAAGATATATCAAGATATTTAAAAGTTCCGAAGCCGCACCAACATAATAGAGATACAGAAACACCGTGGCCCCTTTCTTTGAGACAACTCTGGACTATTGCGAGCTGCAAATGCCACTTCCAGCTTAGCTGTGCAGAAGAAGAACAACAAGAAGAAGAAATATCTCGAAATATGTCCGTTAGGCCCCTTCCCTTGAGATAAATCTGCAAATATCTCGGAAACGAAGCGAGCTAGGGCAAAATGTTACGAGATCTTTTTTGTAGAGAATTAAGTTTCCTACGTTTTATGTTGTATGATATTTTTTGATCAGATGCGTAGTTCTCGAGATATATCAAGATATTTAAAAGTTCCGAAGCCGCACCAACATAATAGAGATACAGAAACACCGTGGCCCCTTTCTTTGAGACAACTCTGGACTATTGCGAGCTGCAAATGCCACTTCCAGCTTAGCTGTGCAGAAGAAGAACAACAAGAAGAAGAAATATCTCGAAATATGTCCGTCAGGCCCCTTCCCTTGAGATAAATCTGCAAATATCTCGGAAACGAAGAGAGCTATGGCAAAATGATAAGAGACCTTTTTTGTAGAGAATTAAGTTTCCTACTTTTTATCTTCTATGATATTTTCTGATCAGATGCGTAGTTCTCGAGATATATCAAGATATTTAAAAGTTCCGAAGCCGCACCAACATAATAGAGATACAGAAACACCGTGGCCCCTTTCTTTCAGATAACTATGCACTATTGCGAGCTGCAAATGCCACTTCCAGCTTAGCTGTGCAGAAGAAGAACAACAAGAAGAAGAAATATCTCGAAATATGTCCGTCAGGCCCCTTACCATGAGATAAATCTGCAAATATCTCGGAAACGAAGCGAGCTATGGCAAAATGTTAAGAGACCTTTTTTGTAGAGAATTAAGTTTCCTACTTTTTATCTTCTATGATATTTTCTGATCAGATTCGTAGTTCTCGAGATATATCAAGATATTTAAAAGTTCCGAAGCCGCACCAACATAATGGAGATACAGAAACACCGTGGCCCCTTTCTTTGAGATAACTCTGCACTATTGCGAGCTGCAAATGCCACTTCCAGCTTAGCTGTGCAGAAGAAGAACAACAAGAAGAAGAAATATCTCGAAATATGTCCGTCAGGCCCCTTCCCTTGAGATAAATCTGCAAATATCTCGGAAACGAAGCGAGCTATGGCAAAATGTTAAGAGACCTTTTTTGTAGAGAATTAAGTTTCCTACTTTTTATGTTCTATGATATTTTTTGATCAGATGCGTAGTTCTCGAAATATATCAAGATATTTAAAAGTTCCGAAGCCGCACCAACATAATAGAGATACAGAAACACCGTGGCCCCTTTCTTTGAGATAACTCTGCACTATTGCGGGCTGCAAATGCCACTTCCAGCTTAGCTGTGCAGAAGAAGAACAACAAGAAGAAGAAATATCTCGAAATATGTCCGTCAGGCCCCTTCCCTTGAGATAAATCTGCAAATATCTCGGAAACGAAGCGAGCTATGGCAAAATGTTAAGAGACCTTTTTTGTAGAGAATTAAGTTTCCTACTTTTTATGTTCTATGATATTTTTTGATCAGACGCGTAGTTCTCGAGATATATCAAGATATTTAAAAGTTCCGAAGCCGCACCAACATAATAGAGATACAGAAACACCGTGGCCCCTTTCTTTGAGATAACTCTGCACTAGTGCGAGCCGCAAATGCCACTTCCAGCTTAGCTGTGCAGAAGAAGAACAACAAGAAGAAGAAATATCTCGAAATATGTCCGTCAGGCCCCTTCCCTTGAGATATATCTGCAAATATCTCGGAAACGAAGCGAGCTATGGCAAAATGTTAAGAGACCTTTTTTGTAGAGAATTATGTGTCCTACAATTTATGTTCTATGATATTTTTTGTTCAGAAGCGTAGTTTTCGAGATATATCGAGATATTTAAAAGTTCCGAAGCCGCACCAACATAATAGAGATACAGAAACACCGTGGCCCCTTTCGTTGAGATAACTCTGCACTAGTGCGAGCCGCAAATGCCACTTCCAGCTTAGCTGTGCAGAAGAAGAACAACAAGAACGAAGCGAGCTATGGCAAAATGTTAAGAGACCTTTTTTGTAGAGAATTAAGTTTCCTACTTTGTATGTTCTATGATATTTTTTGATCAGATGCGTAGTTCTCGAGATATATCAAGATATTTAAAAGTTCCGAAGCCGCACCAACATAATAGAGATACAGAAACACCGTGGCCCCTTTCGTTGAGATAACTCTGCACTAGTGCGAGCCGCAAATGCCACTTCCAGCTTAGCTGCGCAGAAGAAGAACAACAAGAAGAAGAAATATCTCGAAATATGTCCGTCAGGCCCCTTCCCTTGAGATATATCTGCAAATATCTCGGAAACGAAGCGAGCTATGGCAAAATGTTAAGAGACCTTTTTTGTAGAGAATTATGTTTCCTACAATTTATGTTCTATGATATTTTTTGATCAGATGCGTAGTTCTCGAGATATATCAAGATATTTAAAAGTTCCGAAGCCGCACCAACATAATAGAGATACAGAAACACCGTGGCCCCTTTCTTTGAGACAACTCTGGACTATTGCGAGCTGCAAATGCCACTTCCAGCTTAGCTGTGCAGAAGAAGAACAACAAGAAGAAGAAATATCTCGAAATATGTCCGTCAGGCCCCTTCCCTTGAGATAAATCTGCAAATATCTCGGAAACGAAGAGAGCTATGGCAAAATGATAAGAGACCTTTTTTGTAGAGAATTAAGTTTCCTACTTTTTATCTTCTATGATATTTTCTGATCAGATGCGTAGTTCTCGAGATATATCAAGATATTTAAAAGTTCCGAAGCCGCACCAACATAATAGAGATACAGAAACACCGTGGCCCCTTTCTTTGAGATAACTCTGCACTATAGCGAGCTGCAAATGCCACTTTCAGCTTAGCTGTGCAGAAGAAGAACAACAAGAAGAAGAAATATCTCGAAATATGTCCGTCAGGCCCCTTCCCTTGAGATAAATCTGCAAATATCTCGGAAACGAAGCGAGCTATGGCAAAATGTTAAGAGACCTTTTTTGTAGAGAATTATGTTTCCTACAATTTATGTTCTATGATATTTTTTGATCAGAAGCGTAGTTTTCGAGATATATCGAGATATTTAAAAGTTCCGAAGCCGCACCAACATAATAGAGATACAGAAACACCGTGGCCCCTTTCTTTCAGATAACTATGCACTATTGCGAGCTGCAAATGCCACTTCCAGCTTAGCTGTGCAGAAGAAGAACAACAAGAAGAAGAAATATCTCGAAATATGTCCGTCAGGCCCCTTACCATGAGATAAATCTGCAAATATCTCGGAAACGAAGCGAGCTATGGCAAAATGTTAAGAGACCTTTTTTGTAGAGAATTAAGTTTCCTAATTTTTATCTTCTATGATATTTTCTGATCAGATTCGTAGTTCTCGAGATATATCAAGATATTTAAAAGTTCCGAAGCCGCACCAACATAATGGAGATACAGAAACACCGTGGCCCCTTTCTTTGAGATAACTCTGCACTATTGCGAGCTGCAAATGCCACTTCCAGCTTAGCTGTGCAGAAGAAGAACAACAAGAAGAAGAAATATCTCGAAATATGTCCGTCAGGCCCCTTCCCTTGAGATAAATCTGCAAATATCTCGGAAACGAAGCGAGCTATGGCAAAATGTTAACAGACTTTTTTGTAGAGAATTAAGTTTCCTACTTTTTATGTTCTATGATATTTTTTGATCAGACGCGTAGTTCTCGAGATATATCAAGATATTTAAAAGTTCCGAAGCCGCACCAACATAATAGAGATACAGAAACACCGTGGCCCCTTTCTTTGAGATAACTCTGCACTAGTGCGAGCCGCAAATGCCACTTCCAGCTTAGCTGTGCAGAAGAAGAACAACAAGAAGAAGAAATATCTCGAAATATGTCCGTCAAGCCCCTTCCCTTGAGATAAATCTGCAAATATCTCGGAAACGAAGCGAGCTATGGCAAAATGTTAAGAGACCTTTTTTGTAGCGAATTAAGTTTCCTACTTTTTATGTTCTATGATATTTTTTGATCAGATGCGTAGTTCTCGAGATATATCAAGATATTTAAAAGTTCCGAAGCCGCACCAACATAATAGAGATACAGAAACACCGTGGCCCCTTTCTTTCAGATAGCTATGCACTATTGCGAGCTGCAAATGCCACTTCCAGCTTAGCTGTGCAGAAGAAGAACAACAAGAAGAAGAAATATCTCGAAATATGTCCGTCAGGCCCCTTCCCTTGAGATATATCTGCAAATATCTCGGAAACGAAGCGAGCTATGGCAAAATGTTAAGAGACCTTTTTTGTAGAGAATTATGTGTCCTACAATTTATGTTCTATGATATTTTTTGTTCAGAAGCGTAGTTTTCGAGATATATCGAGATATTTAAAAGTTCCGAAGCCGCACCAACATAATAGAGATACAGAAACACCGTGGCCCCTTTCGTTGAGATAACTCTGCACTAGTGCGAGCCGCAAATGCCACTTCCAGCTTAGCTGTGCAGAAGAAGAACAACAAGAACGAAGCGAGCTATGGCAAAATGTTAAGAGACCTTTTTTGTAGAGAATTAAGTTTCCTACTTTGTATGTTCTATGATATTTTTTGATCAGATGCGTAGTTCTCGAGATATATCAAGATATTTAAAAGTTCCGAAGCCGCACCAACATAATAGAGATACAGAAACACCGTGGCCCCTTTCGTTGAGATAACTCTGCACTAGTGCGAGCCGCAAATGCCACTTCCAGCTTAGCTGCGCAGAAGAAGAACAACAAGAAGAAGAAATATCTCGAAATATGTCCGTCAGGCCCCTTCCCTTGAGATATATCTGCAAATATCTCGGAAACGAAGCGAGCTATGGCAAAATGTTAAGAGACCTTTTTTGTAGAGAATTATGTTTCCTACAATTTATGTTCTATGATATTTTTTGATCAGATGCGTAGTTCTCGAGATATATCAAGATATTTAAAAGTTCCGAAGCCGCACCAACATAATAGAGATACAGAAACACCGTGGCCCCTTTCTTTGAGACAACTCTGGACTATTGCGAGCTGCAAATGCCACTTCCAGCTTAGCTGTGCAGAAGAAGAACAACAAGAAGAAGAAATATCTCGAAATATGTCCGTCAGGCCCCTTCCCTTGAGATAAATCTGCAAATATCTCGGAAACGAAGAGAGCTATGGCAAAATGATAAGAGACCTTTTTTGTAGAGAATTAAGTTTCCTACTTTTTATCTTCTATGATATTTTCTGATCAGATGCGTAGTTCTCGAGATATATCAAGATATTTAAAAGTTCCGAAGCCGCACCAACATAATAGAGATACAGAAACACCGTGGCCCCTTTCTTTGAGATAACTCTGCACTATTGCGAGCTGCAAATGCCACTTTCAGCTTAGCTGTGCAGAAGAAGAACAACAAGAAGAAGAAATATCTCGAAATATGTCCGTCAGGCCCCTTCCCTTGAGATAAATCTGCAAATATCTCGGAAACGAAGCGAGCTATGGCAAAATGTTAAGAGACCTTTTTTGTAGAGAATTATGTTTCCTACAATTTATGTTCTATGATATTTTTTGATCAGAAGCGTAGTTTTCGAGATATATCGAGATATTTAAAAGTTCCGAAGCCGCACCAACATAATAGAGATACAGAAACACCGTGGCCCCTTTCTTTCAGATAACTATGCACTATTGCGAGCTGCAAATGCCACTTCCAGCTTAGCTGTGCAGAAGAAGAACAACAAGAAGAAGAAATATCTCGAAATATGTCCGTCAGGCCCCTTACCATGAGATAAATCTGCAAATATCTCGGAAACGAAGCGAGCTATGGCAAAATGTTAAGAGACCTTTTTTGTAGAGAATTAAGTTTCCTAATTTTTATCTTCTATGATATTTTCTGATCAGATTCGTAGTTCTCGAGATATATCAAGATATTTAAAAGTTCCGAAGCCGCACCAACATAATGGAGATACAGAAACACCGTGGCCCCTTTCTTTGAGATAACTCTGCACTATTGCGAGCTGCAAATGCCACTTCCAGCTTAGCTGTGCAGAAGAAGAACAACAAGAAGAAGAAATATCTCGAAATATGTCCGTCAGGCCCCTTCCCTTGAGATAAATCTGCAAATATCTCGGAAACGAAGCGAGCTATGGCAAAATGTTAACAGACTTTTTTGTAGAGAATTAAGTTTCCTACTTTTTATGTTCTATGATATTTTTTGATCAGACGCGTAGTTCTCGAGATATATCAAGATATTTAAAAGTTCCGAAGCCGCACCAACATAATAGAGATACAGAAACACCGTGGCCCCTTTCTTTGAGATAACTCTGCACTAGTGCGAGCCGCAAATGCCACTTCCAGCTTAGCTGTGCAGAAGAAGAACAACAAGAAGAAGAAATATCTCGAAATATGTCCGTCAAGCCCCTTCCCTTGAGATAAATCTGCAAATATCTCGGAAACGAAGCGAGCTATGGCAAAATGTTAAGAGACCTTTTTTGTAGCGAATTAAGTTTCCTACTTTTTATGTTCTATGATATTTTTTGATCAGATGCGTAGTTCTCGAGATATATCAAGATATTTAAAAGTTCCGAAGCCGCACCAACATAATAGAGATACAGAAACACCGTGGCCCCTTTCTTTCAGATAGCTATGCACTATTGCGAGCTGCAAATGCCACTTCCAGCTTAGCTGTGCAGAAGAAGAACAACAAGAAGAAGAAATATCTCGAAATATGTCCGTCAGGCCCCTTCCCTTGAGATATATCTGCAAATATCTCGGAAACGAAGCGAGCTATGGCAAAATGTTAAGAGACCTTTTTTGTAGAGAATTATGTGTCCTACAATTTATGTTCTATGATATTTTTTGTTCAGAAGCGTAGTTTTCGAGATATATCGAGATATTTAAAAGTTCCGAAGCCGCACCAACATAATAGAGATACAGAAACACCGTGGCCCCTTTCGTTGAGATAACTCTGCACTAGTGCGAGCCGCAAATGCCACTTCCAGCTTAGCTGTGCAGAAGAAGAACAACAAGAACGAAGCGAGCTATGGCAAAATGTTAAGAGACCTTTTTTGTAGAGAATTAAGTTTCCTACTTTGTATGTTCTATGATATCTTTTGATCAGATGCGTAGTTCTCGAGATATATCAAGATATTTAAAAGTTCCGAAGCCGCACCAACATAATAGAGATACAGAAACACCGTGGCCCCTTTCTTTGAGATATCTCTGCACTATTGCGAGCTGCAAATGCCACTTCCAGCTTAGCTGCGCAGAAGAAGAACAACAAGAAGAAGAAATATCTCGAAATATGTCCGTCAGGCCCCTTCCCTTGAGATATATCTGCAAATATCTCGGAAACGAAGCGAGCTATGGCAAAATGTTAAGAGACCTTTTTTGTAGAGAATTATGTTTCCTACAATTTATGTTCTATGATATTTTTTAATCAGATGCGTAGTTCTCAAGATATATCAAGATATTTAAAAGTTCCGAAGCCGCACCAACATAATAGAGATACAGAAACACCGTGGCCCCTTTCTTTGAGACAACTCTGGACTATTGCGAGCTGCAAATGCCACTTCCAGCTTAGCTGTGCAGAAGAAGAACAACAAGAAGAAGAAATATCTCGAAATATGTCCGTCAGGCCCCTTCCCTTGAGATAAATCTGCAAATATCTCGGAAACGAAGCGAGATATGGCAAAATGTTAAGAGACCTTTTTTGTAGAGAATTAAGTTTCCTACTTTTTATCTTCTATGATATTTTCTGACCAGATTCGTAGTTCTCGAGATATATCAAGATATTTAAAAGTCCGAAGCCGCACCAACATAATAGAGATACAGAAACACCGTGGCCCCTCTCTTTGAGATAACTCTGCACAATTGCGAGCTGCAAATGCCACTTCCAGCTTAGCTGTGCAGAAGAAGAACAACAAGAAGAAGAAATATCTCGAAATATGTCCGTCAGGCCCCTTCCCTTGAGATAAATCGGCAAGTATCTCGGAAACGAAGCGAGCTATGGCAAAATGTTAAGAGACCTTTTTTGTAGAGAATTATGTTTCCTACAATTTATGTTCTATGATATTTTTTGATCAGATGCGTAGTTCTCGAGATATATCAAGATATTTAAAAGTTCCGAAGCCGCACCAACATAATAGAGATACAGAAACACCGTGGCCCCTCTCTTTGAGATAACTCTGCACTATTGCGAGCTGGAAATGCCACTTCCAGTTTAGCTGTGCAGAAGAAGAACAACAAGAAGAAGAAATATCTCGAAATATGTCCATCAGGACCCTTCCCTTGAGATAAATCTGCAAATATCTCGGAAACAAAGCGAGCTATTGCAAGACGTTAAGAGACCTTTTTTGTAGAGAATTAAGTTTCCTACTTTTTATGTTCTATGATATTTTTTGATCAGATGCGTAGTTCTCGAGATATATCAAGATATTTAAAAGTTCCGAAGCTGCACCAACATAATAGAGGCGCAGAAACACCGTGGCCTCTTTCTTTGAGATAACTCTGCACTATTGCGAGCTGCAAATGCCACTTCCAGCTTAGCTGTGCAGAAGAGGAACAACAAGAAGAAGAAATATCTCGGAATATGTCCGTCAGGCCCCTTCCCTTGAGATATATCTGCAAATATCTCGGAAACGAAGCGAGCTATGGCAAAATGTTAAGAGACCTTTTTTGTAGAGAATTATGTTTCCTACAATATAGGTTCTATGATATTTTTTGACCAGAAGCGTAGTTTTCGAGATATATCGAGATATTTAAAAGTTCCGAAGCCGCACCAACATAATAGAGATACAGAAACACCGTGGCCCCTTTCTTTGAGATAACTCTGCACTATTGCGAGCTGCAAATGCCACTTCCAGCTTAGCTGTGCAGAAGAAGAACAACAAGAAGAAGAAATATCTCGAAATATGTCCGTCAGGCCCCTTCCCTTGAGATAAATCTGCAAATATCTCGGAAACGAAGAGAGCTATGGCAAAATGATAAGAGACCTTTTTTGTAGAGAATTAAGTTTCCTACTTTTTATCTTCTATGATATTTTCTGATCAGATGCGTAGTTCTCGAGATATATCAAGACATTTAAAAGTTCCGAAGCCGCACCAACATAATAGAGATACAGAAACACCGTGGCCCCTTTCTTTGAGATAACTCTGCACTATTGCGAGCTGCAAATGCCACTTTCAGCTTAGCTGTGCAGAAGAAGAACAACAAGAAGAAGAAATATCTCGAAATATGTCCGTCAGGCCCCTTCCCTTGAGATAAATCTGCAAATATCTCGGAAACGAAGCGAGCTATGGCAAAATGTTAAGAGACCTTTTTTGTAGAGAATTATGTTTCCTACAATTTACGTTCTATGATATTTTTTGATCAGAAGCGTAGTTTTCGAGATATATCGAGATATTTAAAAGTTCCGAAGCCGCACCAACATAATAGAGATACAGAAACACCGTGGCCCCTTTCTTTCAGATAACTATGCACTATTGCGAGCTGCAAATGCCACTTCCAGCTTAGCTGTGCAGAAGAAGAACAACAAGAAGAAGAAATATCTCGAAATATGTCCGTCAGGCCCCTTCCCTTGGGATAAACCTGCAAATATCTCGGAAACGAAGCGAGCTATGGCAAAATGTTAAGAGACCTTTTTTGTAGCGAATTAAGTTTCCTACTTTTTATGTTCTATGATATTTTTTGATCAGATGCGTAGTTCTCGAGATATATCAAGATATTTAAAAGTTCCGAAGCCGCACCAACATAATAGAGATACAGAAACACCGTGGCCCCTTTCTTTGAGATATCTCTGCACTATTGCGAGCTGCAAATGCCACTTCCAGCTTAGCTGCGCAGAAGAAGAACAACAAGAAGAAGAAATATCTCGAAATATGTCCGTCAGGCCCCTTCCCTTGAGATATATCTGCAAATATCTCGGAAACGAAGCGAGCTATGGCAAAATGTTAAGAGACCTTTTTTGTAGAGAATTATGTTTCCTACAATTTATGTTCTATGATATTTTTTAATCAGATGCGTAGTTCTCGAGATATATCAAGATATTTAAAAGTTCCGAAGCCGCACCAACATAATAGAGATACAGAAACACCGTGGCCCCTTTCTTTGAGACAACTCTGGACTATTGCGAGCTGCAAATGCCACTTCCAGCTTAGCTGTGCAGAAGAAGAACAACAAGAAGAAGAAATATCTCGAAATATGTCCGTCAGGCCCCTTCCCTTGAGATAAATCTGCAAATATCTCGGAAACGAAGAGAGCTATGGCAAAATGATAAGAGACCTTTTTTGTAGAGAATTAAGTTTCCTACTTTTTATCTTCTATGATATTTTCTGATCAGATGCGTAGTTCTCGAGATATATCAAGATATTTAAAAGTTCCGAAGCCGCACCAACATAATAGAAATACAGAAACACCGTGGCCCCTTTCTTTGAGATAACTCTGCACGATTGCGAGCTGGAAATGCCACTTCCAGTTTAGCTGTGCAGAAGAAGAACAACAAGAAGAAGAAATATCTCGAAATATGTCCGTCAGGCCCCTTCCCTTGAGATATATCTGCAAATATCTCGGAAACGAAGCGAGCTATGGCAAAATGTTAAGAGACGTTTTTTATAGAGAATTATGTTTCCTACAATTTATGTTCTATGATATTTTTTGATCAGAAGCGTAGTTTTCGAGATATATCGAGATATTTAAAAGTTCCGAAGCCGCACCAACATAATAGAGATACAGAAACACCGTGGCCCCTTTCTTTGAGATAACTCTGCACTAGTGCGAGCCGCAAATGCCACTTCCAGCTTAGCTGTGCAGAAGAAGAACAACAAGAAGAAGAAATATCTCGAAATATGTCCGTCAGGCCCCTTCCCTTGAGATAAATCTGCAAATATCTCGGAAACGAAGCGAGCTATGGCAAAATGTTAAGAGACCATTTTTGTAGAGAATTAAGTTTCCTACTTTTTATGTTCTATGATATTTTTTGATCAGATGCGTAGTTCTCGAAATATATCAAGATATTTAAAAGTTCCGAAGCCGCACCAACATAATAGAGATACAGAAACACCGTGGCCCCTTTCTTTGAGATAACTCTGCACTATTGCGAGCTGCAAATGCCACTTCCAGCTTAGCTGTGCAGAAGAAGAACAACAAGAAGAAGAAATATCTCGAAATATGTCCGTCAGGCCCCTTCCCTTGAGATAAATCTGCAAATATCTCGGAAACGAAGCGAGCTATGGCAAAATGTTAAGAGACCTTTTTTGTAGAGAATTATGTTTCCTACTTTTTATGTTCTATGATATTTTTTGATCAGATGCGTAGTTCTCGAGATATATCAAGATATTTAAAAGTTCCGAAGCCGCACCAACATAATAGAGATACAGAAACACCGTGGCCCCTTTCTTTGAGATAACTCTGCACTATTGCGAGCTGTAAATGCCACTTCCAGCTTAGCTGTGCAGAAGAAGAATAACAAGAAGAAGAAATATCTCGAAATATGTCCGTCACGCCCCTTCCCTTGAGATATATCTGCAAATATCTCGGAAACGAAGCGAGCTATGGCAAAATGTTAAGAGACCTTTTTTGTAGAGGATTATGTTTCCTACAATTTAGGTTCTATGATATTTTTTGATCAGAAGCGTAGTTTTCGAGATGTATCGAGATATTTAAAAGTTCCGAAGCCGCACCAACATAATAGAGATACAGAAACACCGTGGCCCCTTTCTTTGGGATAACTCTGCACTAGTGCGAGCCGCAAATGCCACTTCCAGCTTAGCTGTGCAGAAGAAGAACAACAAGAAGAAGAAATATCTCGAAATATGTCCGTCAGGCCCCTTCCCTTGAGATATATCTGCAAATATCTCGGAAACGAAGCGAGTTATGGCAAAATGTTAAGAGACCTTTTTTGTAGAGAATTAAGTTTCCTACTTTTTATGTTCTATGATATTTTTTGATCAGATGCGTAGTTCTCGAGATATATCAAGATATTTAAAAGTTCCGAACCCGCACCAACATAATAGAGATACAGAAACACCGTGGCCCCTTTCTTTGACATAACTCTGCACTATTGCGAGCTGCAAATGCCACTTCCAGCTTAGCTGTGCAGAGGAAGAACAACAAGAAGAAGAAATATCTCGAAATATGTCCGTCAGGCCAGTTCCTTTGAGCTGAATCTGCAAATATCTCGGAAACGAAGCGAGCTATGGCAAAATGTTAAGAGACGTTTTTTGTAGAGAATTATGTTTCCTACAATTTATGTTCTATGATATTTGTTGATCAGAAGCGTAGTTTTCGAGATATATCGAGATATTTAAAAGTTCCGAAGCCGCACCAACATAATAGAGATACAGAAACACCGTGGCCCCTTTCTTTGAGATAACTCTGCACTATTGCGAGCTGCAAATGCCACTTCCAGCTTAGCTGTGCAGAAGAAGAACAACAAGAAGAAGAAATATCTCGAAATATGTCCGTCAGGCCCCTTCCCTTGAGATAAATCTGCAAATATCTCGGAAACGAAGCGAGCTATGGCAAAATGTTAAGAGACCTTTTTTGTAGAGAATTATGTTTCCTACAATTTAGGTTCTATGATATTTTTTGATCAGAAGCGTAGTTTTCGAGATGTATCGAGATATTTAAAAGTTCCGAAGCCGCACCAACATAATAGAGATACAGAAACACCGTGGCCCCTTTCTTTGAGATAACTCTGCACTAGTGCGAGCCGCAAATGCCACTTCCAGCTTAGCTGTGCAGAAGAAGAACAACAAGAAGAAGAAATATCTCGAAATATGTCCGTCAGGCCCCTTCCCTTGAGATATATCTGCAAATATCTCGGAAACGAAGCGAGCTATGGCAAAATGTTGAGAGACCTTTTTTGTAGAGAATTCTGTTTCCTACAATTAATGTTCTATGATATTTTTTGATCAGAAGCGTAGTTTTCGAGATATATCGAGATATTTAAAAGTTCCGAAGCCGCACCAACATAATAGAGATACAGAAACACCGTGGCCCCTTTCTTTGAGATAACTCTGCACTAGTGCGAGCCGCAAATGCCACTTCCAGCTTAGCTGTGCAGAAGAAGAACAACAAGAAGAATAAATATCTCGAAATATGTCCGTCAGGCCCCTTCCCTTGAGATAAATCTGCAAATATCTCGGAAACGAAGCGAGTTATGGCAAAATGTTAAGAGACCTTTTTTGTAGAGAATTAAGTTTCCTACTTTTTATGTTCTATGATATTTTTTGATCAGATGCGTAGTTCTCGAGATATATCAAGATATTTAAAAGTTCCGAACCCGCACCAACATAATAGAGATACAGAAACACCGTGGCCCCTTTCTTTGACATAACTCTGCACTATTGCGAGCTGCAAATGCCACTTCCAGCTTAGCTGTGCAGAGGAAGAACAACAAGAAGAAGAAATATCTCGAAATATGTCCGTCAGGCCAGTTCCTTTGAGCTGAATCTGCAAATATCTCGGAAACGAAGCGAGCTATGGCAAAATGTTAAGAGACGTTTTTTATAGAGAATTATGTTTCCTACAATTTATGTTCTATGATATTTTTTGATCAGAAGCGTAGTTTTCGAGATATATCGAGATATTTAAAAGTTCCGAAGCCGCACCAACATAATAGAGATACAGAAACACAGTGGCCCCTTTCTTTGAGATAACTCTGCACTATTGCGAGCCGCAAATGCCACTTCCAGCTTAGCTGTGCAGAAGAAGAACAACAAGAAGAAGAAATATCTCGAAATATGTCCGTCAGGCCCCTTCCCTTGAGATAAATCTGCCAATATCTCGGAAACGCAGCGAGCTATGGCAAAATGTTAAGAGACCTTTTTTGTAGAGAATTAAGTTTCCTACTTTTTATGTTCTATGATATTTTTTGATCAGATGCGTAGTTCTCGAGATATGTCAAGATATTTAAAAGTTCCGAAGCCGCACCAACAGAATAGAGATACAGAAACACAGTGGCCCCTTTCTTTGAGAGAACTCTGCACTATTGCGAGCTGCAAATGCCACTTCCAGCTTAGCTGTGCAGAAGAAGAACAACAAGAAGAAGAAATATCTCGAAATATGTCCGTCAGGCCCCTTCCCTTGAGATAAATCTGCAAATATCTCGGAAACGAAGCGAGCTATGGCAAAATGTTAAGAGACCTTTTTTGTAGAGAATTAAGTTTCCTACTTTTTATGTTCTATGATATTTTTCGATCAGAGGCGTAGTTTTCGAGATATATCGAGATATTTAAAAGTTCCGAAGCCGCACCAACATAATAGAGATACAGAAACACCGTGGCCCCTTTCTTTGAGATAATTCTGCACTATTGCGACCTGCAAATGCCACTTCCAGCTCAGCTGTGCAGAAGAAGAACAACAAGAAGAAGAAATATCTCGAAATATGTCCGTCAGGCCCCTTCCCTTGAGATAAATCTGCAAATATCTCGGAAACGCAGCGCGCTATGGCAAAATGTTAAGAGACCTTTTTTGTAGAGAATTAAGTTTCCTACTTTTTATGTTCTATGATATTTTTTGATCAGATGCGTAGTTCTCGAGATATGTCAAGATATTTAAAAGTTCCGAAGCCGCACCAACAGAATAGAGATACCGAAACACAGTGGCCCCTTTCTTTGAGATAACTCTGCACTATTGCGAGCTGCAAATGCCACTTCCAGCTTAGCTGTGCAGAAGAAGAACAACAAGAAGAAGAAATATCTCGAAATATGTCCGTCAGGCCCCTTCCCTTGAGATAAATCTGCAAATATCTCGGAAACGAAGCGAGCTATGGCAAAATGTTAAGAGACCTTTTTTGTAGAGAATTAAGTTCCCTACTTTTTATGTTCTATGATATTTTTCGATCAGAGGCGTAGTTTTCGAGATATATCGAGATATTTAAAAGTTCCGAAGCCGCACCAACATAATAGAGATACAGAAACACCGTGGCCCCTTTCTTTGAGATAACTCTGCACTAGTGCGAGCCGCAAATGCCACTTCCAGCTTAGCTGTGCAGAAGAAGAACAACAAGAAGAAGAAATATCTCGAAATATGTCCGTCAGGCCCCTTCCCTTGAGATATATCTGCAAATATCTCGGAAACGAAGCGAGCTATGGCAAAATGTTAAGAGACGTTTTTTATAGAGAATTATGTTTCCTACAATTTATGTTCTATGATATTTTTTGATCAGAAGCGTAGTTTTCGAGATATATCGAGATATTTAAAAGTTCCGAAGCCGCACCAACATAATAGAGATACAGAAACACCGTGGCCCCTTTCTTTGAGATAACTCTGCACTAGTGCGAGCCGCAAATGCCACTTCCAGCTTAGCTGTGCAGAAGAAGAACAACAAGAAGAAGAAATATCTCGAAATATGTCCGTCAGGCCCCTTCCCTTGAGATAAATCTGCAAATATCTCGGAAACGAAGCGAGCTATGGCAAAATGTTAAGAGACCATTTTTGTAGAGAATTAAGTTTCCTACTTTTTATGTTCTATGATATTTTTTGATCAGATGCGTAGTTCTCGAAATATATCAAGATATTTAAAAGTTCCGAAGCCGCACCAACATAATAGAGATACAGAAACACCGTGGCCCCTTTCTTTGAGATAACTCTGCACTATTGCGAGCTGCAAATGCCACTTCCAGCTTAGCTGTGCAGAAGAAGAACAACAAGAAGAAGAAATATCTCGAAATATGTCCGTCAGGCCCCTTCCCTTGAGATAAATCTGCAAATATCTCGGAAACGAAGCGAGCTATGGCAAAATGTTAAGAGACCTTTTTTGTAGAGAATTATGTTTCCTACTTTTTATGTTCTATGACATTTTTTGATCAGATGCGTAGTTCTCGAGATATATCAAGATATTTAAAAGTTCCGAAGCCGCACCAACATAATAGAGATACAAAAACACCGTGGCCCCTTTCTTTGAGATAACTCTGCACTATTGCGAGCTGTAAATGCCACTTCCAGCTTAGCTGTGCAGAAGAAGAATAACAAGAAGAAGAAATATCTCGAAATATGTCCGTCAGGCCCCTTCCCTTGAGATATATCTGCAAATATCTCGGAAACGAAGCGAGCTATGGCAAAATGTTAAGAGACCTTTTTTGTAGAGGATTATGTTTCCTACAATTTAGGTTCTATGATATTTTTTGATCAGAAGCGTAGTTTTCGAGATGTATCGAGATATTTAAAAGTTCCGAAGCCGCACCAACATAATAGAGATACAGAAACACCGTGGCCCCTTTCTTTGAGATAACTCTGCACTAGTGCGAGCCGCAAATGCCACTTCCAGCTTAGCTGTGCAGAAGAAGAACAACAAGAAGAAGAAATATCTCGAAATATGTCCGTCAGGCCCCTTCCCTTGAGATATATCTGCAAATATCTCGGAAACGAAGCGAGTTATGGCAAAATGTTAAGAGACCTTTTTTGTAGAGAATTAAGTTTCCTACTTTTTATGCTCTATGATATTTTTTGATCAGATGCGTAGTTCTCGAGATATATCAAGATATTTAAAAGTTCCGAACCCGCACCAACATAATAGAGATACAGAAACACCGTGGCCCCTTTCTTTGAGATAACTCTGCACTAGTGCGAGCTGCAAATGCCACTTCCAGCTTAGCTGTGCAGAGGAAGAACAACAAGAAGAAGAAATATCTCGAAATATGTCCGTCAGGCCAGTTCCTTTGAGCTGAATCTGCAAATATCTCGGAAACGAAGCGAGCTATGGCAAAATGTTAAGAGACGTTTTTTATAGAGAATTATGTTTCCTACAATTTATGTTCTATGATATTTTTTGATCAGAAGCGTAGTTTTCGAGATATATCGAGATATTTAAAAGTTCCGAAGCCGCACCAACATAATAGAGATACAGAAACACAGTGGCCCCTTTCTTTGAGATAACTCTGCACTATTGCGAGCCGCAAATGCCACTTCGAGCTTAGCTGTGCAGAAGAAGAACAACAAGAAGAAGAAATATCTCGAAATATGTCCGTCAGGCCCCTTCCCTTGAGATAAATCTGCAAATATCTCGGAAACGCAGCGAGCTATGGCAAAATGTTAAGAGACCTTTTTTGTAGAGAATTAAGTTTCCTACTTTTTATGTTCTTTGATATTTTTTGATCAGATGCGTAGTTCTCGAGATATGTCAAGATATTTAAAAGTTCCGAAGCCGCACCAACAGAATAGAGATACAGAAACACAGTGGCCCCTTTCTTTGAGATAACTCTGCACTATTGCGAGCTGCAAATGCCACTTCCAGCTTAGCTGTGCAGAAGAAGAACAACAAGAAGAAGAAATATCTCGAAATATGTCCGTCAGGCCCCTTCCCTTGAGATAAATCTGCAAATATCTCGGAAACGAAGCGAGCTATGGCAAAATGTTAACAGACTTTTTTGTAGAGAATTAAGTTTCCTACTTTTTATGTTCTATGATATTTTTTGATCAGACGCGTAGTTCTCGAGATATATCGAGATATTTAAAAGTTCCGAAGCCGCACCAACATAATAGAGATACAGAAACACCGTGGCCCCTTTCGTTGAGATAACTCTGCACTAGTGCGAGCCGCAAATGCCACTTCCAGCTTAGCTGTGCAGAAGAAGAACAACAAGAACGAAGCGAGCTATGGCAAAATGTTAAGAGACCTTTTTTGTAGAGAATTAAGTTTCCTACTTTGTATGTTCTATGATATTTTTTGATCAGATGCGTAGTTCTCGAGATATATCAAGATATTTAAAAGTTCCGAAGCCGCACCAACATAATAGAGATACAGAAACACCGTGGCCCCTTTCTTTGAGATATCTCTGCACTATTGCGAGCTGCAAATGCCACTTCCTGCTTAGCTGCGCAGAAGAAGAACAACAAGAAGAAGAAATATCTCGAAATATGTCCGTCAGGCCCCTTCCCTTGAGATATATCTGCAAATATCTCGGAAACGAAGCGAGCTATGGCAAAATGTTAAGAGACCTTTTTTGTAGAGAATTATGTTTCCTATAATTTATGTTCTATGATATTTTTTAATCAGATGCGTAGTTCTCAAGATATATCAAGATATTTAAAAGTTCCGAAGCCGCACCAACATAATAGAGATACAGAAACACCGTGGCCCCTTTCTTTGAGACAACTCTGGACTATTGCGAGCTGCAAATGCCACTTCCAGCTTAGCTGTGCAGAAGAAGAACAACAAGAAGAAGAAATATCTCGAAATATGTCCGTTAGGCCCCTTCCCTTGAGATAAATCTGCAAATATCTCGGAAACGAAGCGAGCTAGGGCAAAATGTTAAGAGACCTTTTTTGTAGAGAATTAAGTTTCCTACGTTTTATGTTGTATGATATTTTTTGATCAGATGCGTAGTTCTCGAGATATATCAAGATATTTAAAAGTTCCGAAGCCGCACCAACATAATAGAGATACAGAAACACCGTGGCCCCTTTCTTTGAGACAACTCTGGACTATTGCGAGCTGCAAATGCCACTTCCAGCTTAGCTGTGCAGAAGAAGAACAACAAGAAGAAGAAATATCTCGAAATATGTCCGTCAGGCCCCTTCCCTTGAGATAAATCTGCAAATATCTCGGAAACGAAGAGAGCTATGGCAAAATGATAAGAGACCTTTTTTGTAGAGAATTAAGTTTCCTACTTTTTATCTTCTATGATATTTTCTGATCAGATGCGTAGTTCTCGAGATATATCAAGATATTTAAAAGTTCCGAAGCCGCACCAACATAATAGAGATACAGAAACACCGTGGCCCCTTTCTTTCAGATAACTATGCACTATTGCGAGCTGCAAATGCCACTTCCAGCTTAGCTGTGCAGAAGAAGAACAACAAGAAGAAGAAATATCTCGAAATATGTCCGTCAGGCCCCTTACCATGAGATAAATCTGCAAATATCTCGGAAACGAAGCGAGCTATGGCAAAATGTTAAGAGACCTTTTTTGTAGAGAATTAAGTTTCCTACTTTTTATCTTCTATGATATTTTCTGATCAGATTCGTAGTTCTCGAGATATATCAAGATATTTAAAAGTTCCGAAGCCGCACCAACATAATGGAGATACAGAAACACCGTGGCCCCTTTCTTTGAGATAACTCTGCACTATTGCGAGCTGCAAATGCCACTTCCAGCTTAGCTGTGCAGAAGAAGAACAACAAGAAGAAGAAATATCTCGAAATATGTCCGTCAGGCCCCTTCCCTTGAGATAAAGCTGCAAATATCTCGGAAACGAAGCGAGCTATGGCAAAATGTTAACAGACTTTTTTGTAGAGAATTAAGTTTCCTACTTTTTATGTTCTATGATATTTTTTGATCAGACGCGTAGTTCTCGAGATATATCAAGATATTTAAAAGTTCCGAAGCCGCACCAACATAATAGAGATACAGAAACACCGTGGCCCCTTTCTTTGAGATAACTCTGCACTAGTGCGAGCCGCAAATGCCACTTCCAGCTTAGCTGTGCAGAAGAAGAACAACAAGAAGAAGAAATATCTCGAAATATGTCCGTCAGGCCCCTTCCCTTGAGATATATCTGCAAATATCTCGGAAACGAAGCGAGCTATGGCAAAATGTTAAGAGACCTTTTTTGTAGAGAATTATGTGTCCTACAATTTATGTTCTATGATATTTTTTGTTCAGAAGCGTAGTTTTCGAGATATATCGAGATATTTAAAAGTTCCGAAGCCGCACCAACATAATAGAGATACAGAAACACCGTGGCCCCTTTCTTTGAGACAACTCTGGACTATTGCGAGCTGCAAATGCCACTTCCAGCTTAGCTGTGCAGAAGAAGAACAACAAGAAGAAGAAATATCTCGAAATATGTCCGTCAGGCCCCTTCCCTTGAGATAAATCTGCAAATATCTCGGAAACGAAGAGAGGTATGGCAAAATGATAAGAGACCTTTTTTGTAGAGAATTAAGTTTCCTACTTTTTATCTTCTATGATATTTTCTGATCAGATGCGTAGTTCTCGAGATATATCAAGATATTTAAAAGTTCCGAAGCCGCACCAACATAATAGAGATACAGAAACACCGTGGCCCCTTTCTTTGAGATAACTCTGCACTATTGCGAGCTGCAAATGCCACTTTCAGCTTAGCTGTGCAGAAGAAGAACAACAAGAAGAAGAAATATCTCGAAATATGTCCGTCAGGCCCCTTCCCTTGAGATAAATCTGCAAATATCTCGGAAACGAAGCGAGCTATGGCAAAATGTTAAGAGACCTTTTTTGTAGAGAATTATGTTTCCTACAATTTATGTTCTATGATATTTTTTGATCAGAAGCGTAGTTTTCGAGATATATCGAGATATTTAAAAGTTCCGAAGCCGCACCAACATAATAGAGATACAGAAACACCGTGGCCCCTTTCTTTCAGATAACTATGCACTATTGCGAGCTGCAAATGCCACTTCCAGCTTAGCTGTGCAGAAGAAGAACAACAAGAAGAAGAAATATCTCGAAATATGTCCGTCAGGCCCCTTACCATGAGATAAATCTGCAAATATCTCGGAAACGAAGCGAGCTATGGCAAAATGTTAAGAGACCTTTTTTGTAGAGAATTAAGTTTCCTACTTTTTATGTTCTATGATATTTTTTGATCAGATGCGTAGTTCTCGAGATATATCAAGATATTTAAAAGTTCCGAAGCCGCACCAACATAATAGAGATACAGAAACACCGTGGCCCCTTTCTTTCAGATAGCTATGCACTATTGCGAGCTGCAAATGCCACTTCCAGCTTAGCTGTGCAGAAGAAGAACAACAAGAAGAAGAAATATCTCGAAATATGTCCGTCAGGCCCCTTCCCTTGAGATATATCTGCAAATATCTCGGAAACGAAGCGAGCTATGGCAAAATGTTAAGAGACCTTTTTTGTAGAGAATTATGTGTCCTACAATTTATGTTCTATGATATTTTTTGTTCAGAAGCGTAGTTTTCGAGATATATCGAGATATTTAAAAGTTCCGAAGCCGCACCAACATAATAGAGATACAGAAACACCGTGGCCCCTTTCGTTGAGATAACTCTGCACTAGTGCGAGCCGCAAATGCCACTTCCAGCTTAGCTGTGCAGAAGAAGAACAACAAGAACGAAGCGAGCTATGGCAAAATGTTAAGAGACCTTTTTTGTAGAGAATTAAGTTTCCTACTTTGTATGTTCTATGATATTTTTTGATCAGATGCGTAGTTCTCGAGATATATCAAGATATTTAAAAGTTCCGAAGCCGCACCAACATAATAGAGATACAGAAACACCGTGGCCCCTTTCTTTGAGATATCTCTGCACTATTGCGAGCTGCAAATGCCACTTCCAGCTTAGCTGCGCAGAAGAAGAACAACAAGAAGAAGAAATATCTCGAAATATGTCCGTCAGGCCCCTTCCCTTGAGATATATCTGCAAATATCTCGGAAACGAAGCGAGCTATGGCAAAATGTTAAGAGACCTTTTTTGTAGAGAATTATGTTTCCTACAATTTATGTTCTATGATATTTTTTAATCAGATGCGTAGTTCTCAAGATATATCAAGATATTTAAAAGTTCCGAAGCCGCACCAACATAATAGAGATACAGAAACACCGTGGCCCCTTTCTTTGAGACAACTCTGGACTATTGCGAGCTGCAAATGCCACTTCCAGCTTAGCTGTGCAGAAGAAGAACAACAAGAAGAAGAAATATCTCGAAATATGTCCGTCAGGCCCCTTCCCTTGAGATAAATCTGCAAATATCTCGGAAACGAAGCGAGCTATGGCAAAATGTTAAGAGACCTTTTTTGTAGAGAATTAAGTTTCCTACTTTTTATCTTCTATGATATTTTCTGACCAGATTCGTAGTTCTCGAGATATATCAAGATATTTAAAAGTTCCGAAGCTGCACCAACATAATAGAGGCGCAGAAACACCGTGGCCTCTTTCTTTGAGATAACTCTGCACTATTGCGAGCTGCAAATGCCACTTCCAGCTTAGCTGTGCAGAAGAGGAACAACAAGAAGAAGAAATATCTCGGAATATGTCCGTCAGGCCCCTTCCCTTGAGATATATCTGCAAATATCTCGGAAACGAAGCGAGCTATGGCAAAATGTTAAGAGACCTTTTTTGTAGAGAATTATGTTTCCTACAATATAGGTTCTATGATATTTTTTGACCAGAAGCGTAGTTTTCGAGATATATCGAGATATTTAAAAGTTCCGAAGCCGCACCAACATAATAGAGATACAGAAACACCGTGGCCCCTTTCTTTGAGATAACTCTGCACTATTGCGAGCTGCAAATGCCACTTCCAGCTTAGCTGTGCAGAAGAAGAACAACAAGAAGAAGAAATATCTCGAAATATGTCCGTCAGGCCCCTTCCCTTGAGATAAATCTGCAAATATCTCGGAAACGAAGAGAGCTATGGCAAAATGATAAGAGACCTTTTTTGTAGAGAATTAAGTTTCCTACTTTTTATCTTCTATGATATTTTCTGATCAGATGCGTAGTTCTCGAGATATATCAAGACATTTAAAAGTTCCGAAGCCGCACCAACATAATAGAGATACAGAAACACCGTGGCCCCTTTCTTTGAGATAACTCTGCACTATTGCGAGCTGCAAATGCCACTTTCAGCTTAGCTGTGCAGAAGAAGAACAACAAGAAGAAGAAATATCTCGAAATATGTCCGTCAGGCCCCTTCCCTTGAGATAAATCTGCAAATATCTCGGAAACGAAGCGAGCTATGGCAAAATGTTAAGAGACCTTTTTTGTAGAGAATTATGTTTCCTACAATTTACGTTCTATGATATTTTTTGATCAGAAGCGTAGTTTTCGAGATATATCGAGATATTTAAAAGTTCCGAAGCCGCACCAACATAATAGAGATACAGAAACACCGTGGCCCCTTTCTTTCAGATAACTATGCACTATTGCGAGCTGCAAATGCCACTTCCAGCTTAGCTGTGCAGAAGAAGAACAACAAGAAGAAGAAATATCTCGAAATATGTCCGTCAGGCCCCTTACCATGAGATAAATCTGCAAATATCTCGGAAACGAAGCGAGCTATGGCAAAATGTTAAGAGACCTTTTTTGTAGAGAATTAAGTTTCCTACTTTTTATCTTCTATGATATTTTCTGATCAGATTCGTAGTTCTCGAGATATATCAAGATATTTAAAAGTTCCGAAGCCGCACCAACATAATGGAGATACAGAAACACCGTGGCCCCTTTCTTTGAGATAACTCTGCACTATTGCGAGCTGCAAATGCCACTTCCAGCTTAGCTGTGCAGAAGAAGAACAACAAGAAGAAGAAATATCTCGAAATATGTCCGTCAGGCCCCTTCCCTTGAGATAAATCTGCAAATATCTCGGAAACGAAGCGAGCTATGGCAAAATGTTAATAGACTTTTTTGTAGAGAATTAAGTTTCCTACTTTTTATGTTCTATGATATTTTTTGATCAGACGCGTAGTTCTCGAGATATATCAAGATATTTAAAAGTTCCGAAGCCTCACCAACATAATAGAGATACAGAAACACCGTGGCCCCTTTCTTTGAGATAACTCTGCACTATTGCGAGCTGCAAATGCCACTTTCAGCTTAGCTGTGCAGAAGAAGAACAACAAGAAGAAGAAATATCTCGAAATATGTCCGTCAGGCCCCTTCCCTTGAGATAAATCTGCAAATATCTCGGAAACGAAGCGAGCTATGGCAAAATGTTAAGAGACCTTTTTTGTAGAGAATTATGTTTCCTACAATTTACGTTCTATGATATTTTTTGATCAGAAGCGTAGTTTTCGAGATATATCGAGATATTTAAAAGTTCCGAAGCCGCACCAACATAATAGAGATACAGAAACACCGTGGCCCCTTTCTTTCAGATAACTATGCACTATTGCGAGCTGCAAATGCCACTTCCAGCTTAGCTGTGCAGAAGAAGAACAACAAGAAGAAGAAATATCTCGAAATATGTCCGTCAGGCCCCTTACCATGAGATAAATCTGCAAATATCTCGGAAACGAAGCGAGCTATGGCAAAATGTTAAGAGACCTTTTTTGTAGAGAATTAAGTTTCCTACTTTTTATCTTCTATGATATTTTCTGATCAGATTCGTAGTTCTCGAGATATATCAAGATATTTAAAAGTTCCGAAGCCGCACCAACATAATGGAGATACAGAAACACCGTGGCCCCTTTCTTTGAGATAACTCTGCACTATTGCGAGCTGCAAATGCCACTTCCAGCTTAGCTGTGCAGAAGAAGAACAACAAGAAGAAGAAATATCTCGAAATATGTCCGTCAGGCCCCTTCCCTTGAGATAAATCTGCAAATATCTCGGAAACGAAGCGAGCTATGGCAAAATGTTAATAGACTTTTTTGTAGAGAATTAAGTTTCCTACTTTTTATGTTCTATGATATTTTTTGATCAGACGCGTAGTTCTCGAGATATATCAAGATATTTAAAAGTTCCGAAGCCTCACCAACATAATAGAGATACAGAAACACCGTGGCCCCTTTCTTTGAGATAACTCTGCACTAGTGCGAGCCGCAAATGCCACTTCCAGCTTAGCTGTGCAGAAGAAGAACAACAAGAAGAAGAAATATCTCGAAATATGTCCGTCAGGCCCCTTCCCTTGGGATAAACCTGCAAATATCTCGGAAACGAAGCGAGCTATGGCAAAATGTTAAGAGACCTTTTTTGTAGCGAATTAAGTTTCCTACTTTTTATGTTCTATGATATTTTTTGATCAGATGCGTAGTTCTCGAGATATATCAAGATATTTAAAAGTTCCGAAGCCGCACCAACATAATAGAGATACAGAAACACCGTGGCCCCTTTCTTTCAGATAACTATGCACTATTGCGAGCTGCAAATGCCACTTCCAGCTTAGCTGTGCAGAAGAAGAACAACAAGAAGAAGAAATATCTCGAAATATGTCCGTCAGGCCCCTTACCATGAGATAAATCTGCAAATATCTCGGAAACGAAGCGAGCTATGG
The DNA here is from genome assembly GCF_051020975.1 of Osmia lignaria lignaria. Classification (NCBI taxonomy): domain Eukaryota; kingdom Metazoa; phylum Arthropoda; class Insecta; order Hymenoptera; family Megachilidae; genus Osmia; species Osmia lignaria. The sequence continues at coordinate 1,127,671 of NW_027478170.1, read as the reverse complement.
CAAAATGTTAAGAGACCTTTTTTGTAGAGAATTAAGTTTCCCACTTTTTATCTTCTATGATATTTTCTGATCAGATTCGTAGTTCTCGAGATATATCAAGATATTTAAAAGTTCCGAAGCCGCACCAACATAATGGAGATACAGAAACACCGTGGCCCCTTTCTATGAGATAACTCTGCACTATTGCGAGCTGCAAATGCCACTTCCAGCTTAGCTGTGCAGAAGAAGAACAACAAGAAGAAGAAATATCTCGAAATATGTCCGTAAGGCCTCTTCCCTTGAGATAAATCTGCAAATATCTCGGAAACGAAGAGAGCTATGGCAAAATGATAAGAGACCTTTTTTGTAGAGAATTAAGTTTCCTACTTTTTATCTTCTATGATATTTTCTGATCAGATGCGTAGTTCTCGAGATATATCAAGATATTTAAAAGTTCCGAAGCCGCACCAACATAATAGAGATACAGAAACACCGTGGCCCCTTTCTTTGAGATAACTCTGCACGATTGCGAGCTGGAAATGCCACTTCCAGTTTAGCTGTGCAGAAGAAGAACAACAAGAAGAAGAAATATCTCGAAATATGTCCGTCAGGCCCCTTCCCTTGAGATATATCTGCAAATATCTCGGAAACGAAGCGAGCTATGGCAAAATGTTAAGAGACGTTTTTTATAGAGAATTATGTTTCCTACAATTTATGTTCTATGATATTTTTTGATCAGAAGCGTAGTTTTCGAGATATATCGAGATATTTAAAAGTTCCGAAGCCGCACCAACATAATAGAGATACAGAAACACCGTGGCCCCTTTCTTTGAGATAACTCTGCACTAGTGCGAGCCGCAAATGCCACTTCCAGCTTAGCTGTGCAGAAGAAGAACAACAAGAAGAAGAAATATCTCGAAATATGTCCGTCAGGCCCCTTCCCTTGAGATAAATCTGCAAATATCTCGGAAACGAAGCGAGCTATGGCAAAATGTTAAGAGACCATTTTTGTAGAGAATTAAGTTTCCTACTTTTTATGTTCTATGATATTTTTTGATCAGATGCGTAGTTCTCGAAATATATCAAGATATTTAAAAGTTCCGAAGCCGCACCAACATAATAGAGATACAGAAACACCGTGGCCCCTTTCTTTGAGATAACTCTGCACTATTGCGAGCTGCAAATGCCACTTCCAGCTTAGCTGTGCAGAAGAAGAACAACAAGAAGAAGAAATATCTCGAAATATGTCCGTCAGGCCCCTTCCCTTGAGATAAATCTGCAAATATCTCGGAAACGAAGCGAGCTATGGCAAAATGTTAAGAGACGTTTTTTGTAGAGAATTATGTTTCCTACAATTTATGTTCTATGATATTTGTTGATCAGAAGCGTAGTTTTCGAGATATATCGAGATATTTAAAAGTTCCGAAGCCGCACCAACATAATAGAGATACAGAAACACCGTGGCCCCTTTCTTTGAGATAACTCTGCACTATTGCGAGCTGCAAATGCCACTTCCAGCTTAGCTGTGCAGAAGAAGAACAACAAGAAGAAGAAATATCTCGAAATATGTCCGTCACGCCCCTTCCCTTGAGATATATCTGCAAATATCTCGGAAACGAAGCGAGCTATGGCAAAATGTTAAGAGACCTTTTTTGTAGAGGATTATGTTTCCTACAATTTAGGTTCTATGATATTTTTTGATCAGAAGCGTAGTTTTCGAGATGTATCGAGATATTTAAAAGTTCCGAAGCCGCACCAACATAATAGAGATACAGAAACACCGTGGCCCCTTTCTTTGGGATAACTCTGCACTAGTGCGAGCCGCAAATGCCACTTCCAGCTTAGCTGTGCAGAAGAAGAACAACAAGAAGAAGAAATATCTCGAAATATGTCCGTCAGGCCCCTTCCCTTGAGATATATCTGCAAATATCTCGGAAACGAAGCGAGTTATGGCAAAATGTTAAGAGACCTTTTTTGTAGAGAATTAAGTTTCCTACTTTTTATGTTCTATGATATTTTTTGATCAGATGCGTAGTTCTCGAGATATATCAAGATATTTAAAAGTTCCGAACCCGCACCAACATAATAGAGATACAGAAACACCGTGGCCCCTTTCTTTGACATAACTCTGCACTATTGCGAGCTGCAAATGCCACTTCCAGCTTAGCTGTGCAGAGGAAGAACAACAAGAAGAAGAAATATCTCGAAATATGTCCGTCAGGCCAGTTCCTTTGAGCTGAATCTGCAAATATCTCGGAAACGAAGCGAGCTATGGCAAAATGTTAAGAGACGTTTTTTGTAGAGAATTATGTTTCCTACAATTTATGTTCTATGATATTTGTTGATCAGAAGCGTAGTTTTCGAGATATATCGAGATATTTAAAAGTTCCGAAGCCGCACCAACATAATAGAGATACAGAAACACCGTGGCCCCTTTCTTTGAGATAACTCTGCACTATTGCGAGCTGCAAATGCCACTTCCAGCTTAGCTGTGCAGAAGAAGAACAACAAGAAGAAGAAATATCTCGAAATATGTCCGTCAGGCCCCTTCCCTTGAGATAAATCTGCAAATATCTCGGAAACGAAGCGAGCTATGGCAAAATGTTAAGAGACCTTTTTTGTAGAGAATTATGTTTCCTACAATTTAGGTTCTATGATATTTTTTGATCAGAAGCGTAGTTTTCGAGATGTATCGAGATATTTAAAAGTTCCGAAGCCGCACCAACATAATAGAGATACAGAAACACCGTGGCCCCTTTCTTTGAGATAACTCTGCACTATTCCGAGCTGTAAATGCCACTTCCAGCTTAGCTGTGCAGAAGAAGAACAACAAGAAGAAGAAATATCTCGAAATGTGTCCGTCAGGCCCCTTCCCTTGAGATATATCTGCAAATATCTCGGAAACGAAGCGAGCTATGGCAAAATGCTAAGAGACCTTTTTTGTAGAGAATTATGTTTCCTACAATTTATGTTCTATGATATTTTTTGATCAGAAGCGTAGTTTTCGAGATATATCGAGATATTTAAAAGTTCCGAAGCCGCACCAACATAATAGAGATACAGAAACACCGTGGCCCCTTTCTTTGAGATAACTCTGCACTAGTGCGAGCCGCAAATGCCACTTCCAGCTTAGCTGTGCAGAAGAAGAACAACAAGAAGAAGAAATATCTCGAAATATGTCCGTCAGGCCCCTTCCCTTGAGATAAATCTGCAAATATCTCGGAAACGAAGCGAGCTATGGCAAAATGCTTAGAGACCTTTCTTGTAGAGAATTAAGTTTCCTACTTTTTATGTAGTATGATATTTTTTGATCAGATGCGTAGTTCTCGAGATATATCAAGATATTTAAAAGTTCCGAAGCCGCACCAATATAATAGAGATACAGAAACACCGTGGCCCCTTTCTTTGAGATAACTCTGCACGATTGCGACCTGCAAATGCCACTTCCAGCTCAGCTGTGCAGAAGAAGAACAACAAGAAGAAGAAATATCTCGAAATATGTCCGTCAGGCCCCTTCCCTTGAGATATATCTGCAAATATCTCGGAAACGAAGCGAGCTATGGCAAAATGTTAAGAGACCGTTTTTGTAGAGAATTAAGTTTCCTACTTTTTATGTTCTATGATATTTTTTGATCAGACGCGTAGTTCTCGAGATATATCAAGATATTTAAAAGTTCCGAAGCCGCACCAACATAATAGAGATACAGCAACACCGTGGCCCCTTTCTTTGAGATAACTCTGCACTATTCCGAGCTGTAAATGCCACTTCCAGCTTAGCTGTGCAGAAGGAGAACAACAAGAAGAAGAAATATCTCGAAATATGTCCGTCAGGCCCCTTCCCTTGAGATATATCTGCAAATATCTCGGAAACGAAGCGAGCTATGGCAAAATGTTAAGAGACCTTTTTTGTAGAGAATTATGTTTCCTACAATTTATGTTCTATGATATTTTTTGATCAGAAGCGTAGTTTTCGAGATATATCGAGATATTTAAAAGTTCCGAAGCCGCACCAACATAATAGAAATACAGAAACACCGTGGCCCCTTTCTTTGAGATAACTCTGCACTATTGCGAGCTGGAAATGCCACTTCCAGTTTAGCTGTGCAGAAGAAGAACAACAAGAAGAAGAAATATCTCGAAATATGTCCGTTAGGCCCCTTCCCTTGAGATAAATCTGCAAATATCTCGGAAACGAAGCGAGCTATGGCAAAATGTTAAGAGACCTTTTTTGTAGAGAATTAAGTTTCCTACTTTTTATGTTCTATGATATTTTTTGATCAGATGCGTAGTTCTCGAGATATATCAAGATATTTAAAAGTTCCGAAGCCGCACCAACATAATAGAGATACAGAAACACCGTGGCCCCTTTCTTTGAGATAACTCTGCACTATTGCGCGCTGCAAATGCCACTTCCAGCTTAGCTGTGCAGAAGAAGAACAACAAGAAGAAGAAATATCTCGAAATATGTCCGTCAGGCCCCTTCCCTTGAGATAAATCTGCAAATATCTCGGAAACGAAGCGAGCTATGGCAAAATGTTAAGAGACCTTTTTTGTAGAGAATTAAGTTTCCTACTTTTTATGTTGTATGATATTTTTTGATCAGATGCGTAGTTCTCGAGATATGTCAAGATATTTAAAAGTTCCGAAGCCGCACCAACATAATAGAGATACAGAAACACCGTGGCCCCTTTCTTTGAGATAACTCTGCACTACTGCGAGCTGCAAATGCCACTTCCAGCTTAGCTGTGCAGAAGAAGAACAACAAGAAGAAGAAATATCTCGAAATATGTCCGTCAGACCCCTCCCTTGAGATAAATCTGCAAATATCTCGGAAACGAACCGAGCTATGGCAAAATGTTAAGAGACCTTTTTTGTAGAGAATTAAGTTTCCTACTTTTTATGTTCTATGATATTTTTTGATCAGATGCGCAGTTCTCGAGATATATCCAGATATTTAAAAGTTCCGAAGCGGCACCAACATAATAGAGATACAGACACACCGTGGCCCCTTTCTTTGAGGTAACTCTGCACTATTGCGAGCTGCAAATGCCACTTCCAGCTTAGCTGTGCAGAAGAAGAACAACAAGAAGAAGAAATATCTCGAAATATGTCCGTCAGGCCCCTTCCCATGAGATAAATCTGCAAATATCTCGGAAACCAAGCGAGCTATGGCAAAATGTTAAGAGACCTTATTTGTAGAGAATTAAGTTTCCTACTTTTTATGTTCTACGATATTTTTTGATCAGATGCGTAGTTCTCGAGATATATCAAGATATTTAAAAGTTCCGAAGCCGCACCAACATAATAGAGATACAGAAACACCGTGGCACCTTTCTTTGAGATGACTCTGCACTATTGCGAGCTGCAAATGCCACTTCCAGCTTAGCTGTGCAGAAGAAGAACAACAAGAAGAAGAAATATCTCGAAATATGTCCGTCAGGCCCCTTCCCTTGAGATAAATCTGCAAATATCTCGGAAACGAAGCGAGCTATGGCAAAATGTTAAGAGACCTTTTTTGTAGAGAATTATGTTTCCTACAATTTACGTTCTCTGATATTTTTTGATCAGAAGCGTAGTTTTCGAGATATATCGAGATATTTAAAAGTTCCGAAGCCGCACCAACATAATAGAGATACAGAAACACCGTGGCCCCTTTCTTTGAGATAACTCTGCACTATTGCGACCTGCAAATGCCACTTCCAGCTTAGCTGTGCAGAAGAGGAACAACAAGAAGAAGAAATATCTCGGAATATGTCCGTCAGGCCCCTTCCCTTGAGATAAATCTGCAAATATCTCGGAAACGAAGCGAGCTATGGCAAAATGTTAAGAGACCTTTTTTGTAGAGAATTAAGTTTCCTACTTTTTATGGTCTATGATATTTTTCGATCAGAGGCGTAGTTCTCGAGATATATCAAGATATTTAAAAGTTCCGAAGCCGCACCAACATAATAGGGATACAGAAACACCGTGGCCCCTTTCTTTGAGATAACTCTGCACTATTGCGAGCTGGAAATGCCACTTCCAGTTTAGCTGTGCAGAAGAAGAACAACAAGAAGAAGAAATATCTCGAAATATGTCCGTTAGGCCCCTTCCCTTGAGATAAATCTGAAAATATCTCGGAAACGAAGCGAGCTATGGCAAAATGTTAAGAGACCTTTTTTGTAGAGAATTAAGTTTCCTACTTTTTATGTTCTATGATATTTTTTGATCAGATGCGTAGTTCTCGAGATATATCAAGATATTTAAAAGTTCCGAAGCCGCACCAACATAATAGAGATACAGAAACACCGTGGCCCCTTTCTTTGAGATAAATCTGCACTATTGCGCGCTGCAAATGCCACTTCCAGCTTAGCTGTGCAGAAGAAGAACAACAAGAAGAAGAAATATCTCGAAATATGTCCGTCAGGCCCCTTCCCTTGAGATAAATCTGCAAATATCTCGGAAACGAAGCGAGCTATGGCAAAATGTTAAGAGACCTTTTTTGTAGAGAATTAAGTTTCCTACTTTTTATGTTGTATGATATTTTTTGATCAGATGCGTAGTTCTCGAGATATATCAAGATATTTAAAAGTTCCGAAGCCGCACCAACATAATAGAGATACAGAAACACCGTGGCCCCTTTCTTTGAGATAACTGTGCACTACTGCGAGCTGCAAATGCCACTTCCAGCTTAGCTGTGCAGAAGAAGAACAACAAGAAGAAGAAATATCTCGAAATATGTCCGTCAGACCCCTTCCCTTGAGATAAATCTGCAAATATCTCGGAAACGAAGCGAGCTATGGCAAAATGTTAAGAGACCTTTTTTGTAGGGAATTAAGTTTCCTACTTTTTATGTTCTATGATATTTTTTGATCAGATGCGCAGTTCTCGAGATATATCCAGATATTTAAAAGTTCCGAAGCGGCACCAACATAATAGAGATACAGACACACCGTGGCCCCTTTCTTTGAGGTAACTCTGCACTATTGCGAGCTGCAAATGCCACTTCCAGCTTAGCTGTGCAGAAGAAGAACAACAAGAAGAAGAAATATCTCGAAATATGTCCGTCAGGCCCCTTCCCATGAGATAAATCTGCAAATATCTCGGAAACCAAGCGAGCTATGGCAAAATGTTAAGAGACCTTATTTGTAGAGAATTAAGTTTCCTACAATTTACGTTCTCTGATATTTTTTGATCAGAAGCGTAGTTTTCGAGATATATCGAGATATTTAAAAGTTCCGAAGCCGCACCAACATAATAGAGATACAGAAACACCGTGGACCCTTTCTTTGAGATAACTCTGCACTATTGCGACCTGCAAATGCCACTTCCAGCTTAGCTGTGCAGAAGAGGAACAACAAGAAGAAGAAATATCTCGGAATATGTCCGTCAGGCCCCTTCCCTTGAGATAAATCTGCAAATATCTCGGAAACGAAGCGAGCTATGGCAAAATGTTAAGAGACCTTTTTTGTAGAGAATTAAGTTTCCTACTTTTTATGGTCTATGGTATTTTTCGATCAGAGGCGTAGTTCTCGAGATATATCAAGATATTTAAAAGTTCCGAGGCCGCACCAACATAATAGAGATACAGAAACACCGTGGCCCCTTTCTTTGAGATAACTCTGCACTAGTGCGAGCCGCAAATGCCGCTTCCAGCTTAGCTGTGCAGAAGAAGAACAACAAGAAGAAGAAATATCTCGAAATATGTCCGTCAGGCCCCTTCCCTTGAGATAAATCTGCAAATATCTCGGAAACCAAGCGAGCTATGGCAAAATGTTAAGAGACCTTTTTTGTAGAGAATAATGTTTCCTACAATTTACGTTCTCTGATATTTTTTGATCAGAAGCGTAGTTTTCGAGATATATCGAGATATTTAAAAGTTCCGAAGCCGCACCAACATAATAGAGATACAGAAACACCGTGGCCCCTTTCTTTGAGATAACTCTGCACGATTGCGACCTGCAAATGCCACTTCCAGCTTAGCTGTGCAGAAGAGGAACAACAAGAAGAAGAAATATCTCGGAATATGTCCGTCAGGCCCCTTCCCTTGAGCTAAATCTGCAAATATCTCGGAAACGATGCCAGCTATGGGAAAATGTTAAGAGACCTTTTTTGTAGAGAATTAAGTTTCCTACTTTTTATGTTCTATGATATTTTTCGATCAGAGGCGTAGTTCTCGAGATATATCAAGATATTTAAAAGTTCCGAAGCCGCACCAACATAATAGAGATACAGAAACACCGTGGCCCCTTTCTTTGAGATAACTCTGCACTATTGCGCGCTGCAAATGCCACTTCCAGCTTAGTTGTGCAGAAGAAGAACAACAAGAAGAAGAAATATCTCGAAATATGTCCGTCAGGCCCCTTCCCTTGAGATAAATCTGCAAATATCTCGGAAACGAAGCGAGCTATGGCAAAATGTTAAGAGACCTTTTTTGTAGAGAATTAAGTTTCCTACTTTTTATGATCTATGATATTTTTCGATCGGATGCGTAGTTCTCGAGATATATCCAGATATTTAAAAGTTCCGAAGCGGCACCAAGATAATAGAGATACAGAAACACCGTGGCCCCTTTCTTTGAGGTAACTCTGCACTATTGCGAGCTGCAAATGCCACTTCCAGCTTAGCTGTGCAGAAGAAGAACAACAAGAAGAAGAAATATCTGGAAATATGTCCGTCAGGCCCCTTCCCTTGAGATAAATCTGCAAATATCTGGGAAACCAAGCGAGCTATGGCAAAATGTTAAGAGACCTTTTTTGTAGAGAATTATGTTTCCTACAATTTATGTTCTATGATATTTTTTGATCAGAAGCGTAGTTTTCGAGATATATCGAGATATTTAAAAGTTCCGAAGCCGCACCAACATAATAGAGGTACAGAAACACCGTGGCCCCTTTCTTTGAGATAACTCTGCACTATTGCGAGCTGCAAATGCCACTTCCAGCTTAGCTGTGCAGAAGAAGAACAACAAGAATAAGAAATATTTCGAAATATGTCCGTCAGGCCCCTTCCCTTGAGATAAATCTGCAAATATCTCGGAAACGAAGCGAGCTACGGCAAAATGTTAAGAGACCTTTTTTGTAGAGAATTAAGTTTTCTACTTTTTATGTTCCATGATATTTTTTGATCAGATGCGTAGTTCTCGAGATATATCAAGATATTTAAAAGTTCTGAAGCTGCACCAACATAATAGAGATACAGAAACACCGTGGCCCCTTTCTTTGAGATAACTCTGCACTAGTGCGAGCCGCAAATGCCACTTCCAGCTTAGCTGTGCAGAAGAAGAACAACAAGAAGAAGAAATATCTGGAATTATGTCCGTTAGGCCCCTTCCCTTGAGATAAATCTGCAAATATCTCGGAAACGAAGCGAGCTATGGCAAAATGTTAAGAGACCTTTTTTGTAGAGAATTATGGTTCCTACTTTTTATGTTCTATGATATTTTTTGATCAGACGCGTAGTTCTCGAGATATATCAAGATATTTAAAAGTTCCGAAGCCGCACCAACATAATAGAGATACAGAAACACCGTGGCCCCTTTCTTTGAGATATCTCTGCACTATTGCGAGCTGCAAATGCCACTTCCAGCTTAGCTGTGCAGAAGAAGAACAACAAGAAGAAGAAATATCTCGAAATATGTCCGTCAGGCCCCTTCCCTTGAGATAAATCTGCAAATATCTCGGAAACGAAGAGAGCTATGGCAAAATGTTACGCGACCTTTTTTGTAGAGAATTAAGTTTCCTACTTTTTATGTTCTATGATATTTTTTGATCAGATGCGTAGTTCTCGAGATATATCAAGATATTTAAAAGTTCCGAAGCCGCACCAACATAATAGAGATACAGAAACACCGTGGCCCCTTTCTTTGAGATAACTCTGCACTATTGCGAGCTGGGAATGCCACTTCCAGTTTAGCTGTGCAGAAGAAGAACAACAAGAAGAAGAAATATCTCGAAATATGTCCGTTAGGCCCCTTCCCTTGAGATAAATCTGCAAATATCTCGGAAACGAAGCGAGCTATGGCAAAATGTTAAGAGACCTTTTTTGTAGAGAATTAAGTTTCCTACTTTTTATGTTCTATGATATTTTTTGATCAGATGCGTAGTTCTCGAGATATACCAAGATATTTAAAAGTTCCGAAGCCGCACCAACATAATAGAGATACAGAAACACCGTGGCCCCTTTCTTTGAGATAACTCTGCACAATTGCGAGCTGCAAATGCCACTTCCAGCTTAGCTGTGCAGAAGAAGAACAACAAGAAGAAGAAATATCTCGAAATATGTCCGTCAGGCCCCTTCCCTTGAGATACATCGGCAAGTATCTCGGAAACGAAGCGAGCTATGGCAAAATGTTAAGAGACCTTTTTTGTAGAGAATTAAGTTTTCTACTTTTTATGTTCCATGATATTTTTTGATCAGATGCGTAGTTCTCGAGATATATCAAGATATTTAAAAGTTCTGAAGCTGCACCAACATAATAGAGATACAGAAACACCGTGGCCCCTTTCTTTGAGATAACTCTGCACTAGTGCGAGCCGCAAATGCCACTTCCAGCTTAGCTGTGCAGAAGAAGAACAACAAGAAGAAGAAATATCTGGAAATATGTCCGTTAGGCCCCTTCCCTTGAGATAAATCTGCAAATATCTCGGAAACGAAGCGAGCTATGGCAAAATGTTAAGAGACGTTTTTTGTAGAGAATTATGTTTCCTACAATTTATGTTCTATGATATTTTTTGATCAGAAGCGTAGTTTTCGAGATATATCGAGATATTTAAAAGTTCCGAAGCCGCACCAACATAATAGAGATACAGAAACACCGTGGCCCCTTTCTTTGAGATAACGCTGCACTAGTGCGAGCCGCAAATGCCACTTCCAGCTTAGCTGTGCAGAAGAAGAACAACAAGAAGAAGAAATATCTCGAAATATGTCCGTCAGGCCCCTTCCCTTGAGATATATCTGCAAATATCTCGGAAACGAAGAGAGCTATGGCAAAATGTTAAGAGACCTTTTTTGTAGAGAATTAAGTTTCCTACTTTTCATGTTCTATGATATTTTTTGATCAGATGCGTAGTTCTCGAGATATATCAAGATATTTAAAAGTTCCGAAGCCGCACCAACATAATAGAGATACAGAAACACCGTGGCCCCTTTCTTTGAGATAACTCTGCACTATTGCGAGCTGCAAATGCCACTTCCAGCTTAGCTGTGCAGAAGAAGAACGACAAGAAGAAGAAATATCTCGAAATATGTCCGTCAGGCCCCTTCCCTTGAGATAAATCTGCAAATATCTCGGAAACGAAGCGAGCTATGGCAAAATGTGAAGAGGCGTTCTTTGTAGACAATTATGTTTCCTACAATTTATGTTCTATGATATTTTTTGATCAGAAGCGTAGTTTTCGCGATATATCGAGATATTTAAAAGTTCCGAAGCCGCACCAACATAATAGAGATACAGAAACACCGTGGCCCCTTTCTTTGAGATAACTCTGCACTAGTGCGAGCCGCAAATGCCACTTCCAGCTTAGCTGTGCAGAAGAAGAACAACAAGAAGAAGAAGTATCTCGAAATATGTTCGACAGGCCACTTCCCTTGAGATAAATCTGCAAATATCTCGGAAACGAAGCGAGCTATGGCAAAATCTTAAGAGACCTTTTTTGTAGAGAATTAAGTTTCCTACTTTTTATGTTCTATGATATTTTTCGATGAGAGGCGTAGTTCTCGAGATATATCAAGATATTTAAAAGTTCCGAAGCCGCACCAACATAATAGAGATACAGAAACACCGTGGCCCCTTTCTTTGAGATAACTCTGCACGATTGCGAGCTGGAAATGCCACTTCCAGTTTAGCTGTGCAGAAGAAGAACAACAAGAAGAAGAAATATCTCGAAATATGTCCGTCAGACCCCTTCCCTTGAGATGAATCTGCAAATATCTCGGAAACGAAGCGAGCTATGGCAAAATGTTGAGAGACCTTTTTTGTAGAGAATTAAGTTTCCTACTTTTTATGTTCTATGATATTTTTTGATCGGATGCGTAGTTCTCGAGATATATCAAGATATTTAAAAGTTCCGAAGCCGCACCAACATAATAGAGATACAGAAACACTGTGGCCCCTTTCTTTGAGATAACTCTGCACTATTGCGCGCTGCAAATGCCACTTCCAGCTTAGCTGTGCAGAAGAAGAACAACAAGAAGAAGAAATATCTCGAAATATGCCCGTCAGACCCCTTCCATTGAGATAAATCTGCAAATATCTCGGAAACGAAGCCAGCTATGGCAAAATGTTAAGAGACCTTTTTTGTAGAGAATTAAATTTCCTACTTTTTATGTTCTATGATATTTTTTAATCAGATGCGTAGTTCTCGAGATATATCAAGATATTTAAAAGTTCCGAAGCCGCACCAACATAATAGAGATACAGAAACACCGTGGCCCCTTTCTTTGAGATAACTCTGCACAATTGCGAGCTGCAAATGCCACTTCCAGCTTAGCTGTGCAGAAGAAGAACAACAAGAAGAAGAAATACCTCGAAATATGTCCGTCAGACCCCTTCCCTTGAGATAAATCTGCAAATATCTCGGAAACGAAGCGAGCTATGGCAAAACGTTAAGAGACCTTTTTTGTAGAGAATTAGGTTTCCTACTTTTTATGTTCTATGATATTTTTTGATCAGATGCGTAGTTCTCGAGATATATCAAGATATTTAAAAGCTCCGAAGCTGCACCAACATAATAGAGGTACAGAAACACCGTGGCCCCTTTCTTTGAGATAACTCTGCACTAGTGCGAGCCGCAAATGCCACTTCCAGCTTAGCTGTGCAGAAGAAGAACAACAAGAAGAAGAAATATCTCGAAATATGTCCGTCAGGCCCCTTCCCTTGAGATAAATCTGCAAATATCTCGGAAACGAAGCGAGCTACGGCAAAATGGTCAGAGACATTTTTTGTAGAAAATTAAGTTTCCTACTTTTTATGTTCTATGATATTTTTTGATCAGATGCGTAGTTCTCGAGATATATCGAGATATTTAAAAGTTCCGAAGCCGCACCAACATAATAGAGATACAGAAACACCGTGGCCCCTTTCTTTGAGATAACTCTGCACGATTGCGAGCTGCAAATGCCACTTCCAGCTTAGCTGTGCAGAAGAAGAACAACAAGAAGAAGAAATATCTCGAAATATGTCCGTCAGGCCCCTTCCCTTGAGATAAATCGGCAAGTATCTCGGAAACGAAGCGAGCTATGGCAAAATGTTAAGAGACCTTTTCTGTAGAGAATTAAGTTTTCTACTTTTTATGTTCCATGATATTTTTTGATCAGATGCGTAGTTCTCGAGATATATCAAGATATTTAAAAGTTCCGAAGCCGCACCAACATAATAGAGATACAGAAACACCGTGGCCCCTTTCTTTGAGATATCTCTGCACTATTGCGAGCTGCAAATGCCACTTCCAGCTTAGCTGTGCAGAAGATGAACAACAAGAAGAAGAAATATCTCGAAATATGTCCGTGAGGCCCCTTCCCTTGAGATAAATCTGCAAATATCTCGGAAACCAAGCGAGCTATGGCAAAATGTTAAGAGACCTTATTTGTAGAGAATTAGGTTTCCTACTTTTTATGTTCTATGATATTTTTAGATCAGATGCGTAGTTCTCGAGATATATCAAGATATTTAAAAGTTCCGAAACCGCACCAACATAATAGAGATACAGAAACACCGTGGCCCCTTTCTTTGAGATAACTCTGCACTAGTGCGAGCCGCAAATGCCACTTCCAGCTTAGCTGTGCAGAAGAAGAACAACAAGAAGAAGAAATATCTCGAAGTATGTCCGTTAGGCCCCTTCCCTTGAGATAAATCTGCAAATATCTCGGAAACAAAGCGAGCTATGGCAAAATGTTAAGAGACCTTTTTTGTAGAGAATTAAGTTTCCTACTCTTTATGTTCTATGATATTTTTTGATCAGATGCGTAGTTCTCGAGATATATCAAGACATTTAAAAGTTCCGAAGCCGCACCAACATAATAGAGATACAGAAACACCGTGGCCCCTTTCTTTGAGATAACTCTGCACTATTGCGAGCTGGAAATGCCACTTCCAGTTTAGCTGTGCAGAAGAAGAACAACAAGAAGAAGAAATATCTCGGAATATGTTCGTTAGGCCCCTTCCCTTGAGATAAATCTGCAAATATCTCGGAAACGAAGCGAGCTATGGCAAAATGTTAAGAGACCTTTTTTGTAGAGAATTAAGTTTCCTACTTTTTATGTTCTATGATATTTTTTGATCAGATGCGTAGTTCTCGAGATATATGAAGATATTTAAAAGTTCCGAAGCAGCATCAACATAATAGAGATACAGAAACACCGTGGCCCCTTTCATTGAGATAACTCTGCACTAGTGCGAGCCGCAAATGCCACTTCCAGCTTAGCTGTGCAGAAGAAGAACAACAAGAAGAAGAAATATCTCGAAATATGTCCGTCAGGCCCCTTCCCTTGAGATAAATATGCAAATATCTCGGAAACGAAGCGAGCTATGGCAAAATGTTAAGAAACCTTTTTTGTAGAGAATTAAGCTTCCTACTTTTTATGTTCTATGATATTTTTTGATCAGATGCGTAGTTCTCGAGATATATCAAGATATTTAAAAGTTCCGAAGCCGCACCAACATAATAGAGATACACAAACACCGTGGCCCCTTTCTTTGAGATAACTCTGCACTATTGCGAGCTGTAAATGCCACTTCCAGCTTAGCTGTGCAGAAGAAGAACAACAAGAAGAAGAAATATCTCGAAATATGTCCGTCAGGCCCCTTCCCTTGAGATATATCTGCAAATATCTCGGAAACGAAGCGAGCTATGGCAAAATGTTAAGAGACCTTTTTTGTAGAGAATTAAGTTTCCTACTTTTTATGTTCTATGATATTTTTTGATCAGATGCGTAGTTCTCGAGATATATCAAGATATTTAAAAGTTCCGAAGCCGCACCAACATAATAGAGATACAGAAACACCGTGGCCCCTTTCTTTGAGATAACTCTGCACTATTGCGAGCTGCAAATGCCACTTCCAGCTTAGCTGTGCAGAAGAAGAACAACAAGAAGAAGAAATATCTCGAAATATGTCCGTCAGGCCAGTTCCTTTGAGCTGAATCTGCAAATATCTCGGAAACGAAGCGAGCTATGGCAAAATGTTAAGAGACATTTTTTGTAGAGAATTATGTTTCCTACAATTTATGTTCTATGATATTTTTTGATCAGAAGCGTAGTTTTCGAGATATATCGAGATACTTAAAAGTTCCGAAGCCGCACCAACATAATAGAGATACAGAAACACCGTGGCCCCTTTCTTTGAGATAACTCTGCACTATTGCGAGCTGCAAATGCCACTTCCAGCTTAGCTGTGCAGAAGAAGAACAACAAGAAGAAGAAATATCTCGAAATATGTCCGTCAGGCCCCTTCCCTTGAGATAAATCTGCAAATATCTCGGAAACGAAGCGAGCTATGGCAAAATGTTAAGAGACCTTTTTTGTAGAGAATTATGTTTCTTACTTTTTATGTTCTATGATATTTTTTGATCAGACGCGTAGTTCTCGAGATATATCAAGATATTTAAAAGTTCCGAAGCCGCACCAACATAATAGAGATACAGAAACACCGTGGCCCCTTTCATTGAGATAACTCTGCACTAGTGCGAGCCGCAAATGCCACTTCCAGCTTAGCTGTGCAGAAGAAGAACAACAAGAAGAAGAAATATCTCGAAATATGTCCGTCAGGCCCCTTCCCTTGAGATATATCTGCAAATGTCTCGGAAACGAAGCGAGCTATGGCAAAATGTTAAGAGACCTTTTTTGTAGAGAATTATGTTTCCTACAATTTACGTTCTATGATATTTTTTGATCAGAAGCGTAGTTTTCGAGATATATCGAGATATTTAAAAGTTCCGAAGCCGCACCAACATAATAGAGATACAGAAACACCGTGGCCCCTTTCTTTGAGATAACTCTGCACTAGTGCGAGCCGCAAATGCCACTTCCAGCTTAGCTGTGCAGAAGAAGAACAACAAGAAGAAGAAATATCTCGAAATATGTCCGTCAGGCCCCTTCCCTTGAGATAAATATGCAAATATCTCGGAAACGAAGCGAGCTATGGCAAAATGTTAAGAGAGCTTATTTGTAGAGAATTAAGTTTCCTACTTTTTATGTTCTATGATATTTTTAGATCAGATGCGTAGTTCTCGAGATATATCAAGATATTTAAAAGTTCCGAAACCGCACCAACATAATAGAGATACAGAAACACCGTGGCCCCTTTCTTTGAGATAACTCTGCACTAGTGCGAGCCGCAAATGCCACTTCCAGCTTAGCTGTGCAGAAGAAGAACAACAAGAAGAAGAAATATCTCGAAGTATGTCCGTTAGGCCCCTTCCCTTGAGATAAATCTGCAAATATCTCGGAAACGAAGCGAGCTATGGGAAAATGTTAAGAGACCTTTTTTGTAGAGAATTAAGTTTCCTACTTTTTATGTTCTATGATATTTTTTGATCAGATGCGTAGTTCTCGAGATATATCAAGACATTTAAAAGTTCCGAAGCCGCACCAACATAATAGAGATACAGAAACACCGTGGCCCCTTTCATTGAGATAACTCTGCACTAGTGCGAGCCGCAAATGCCACTTCCAGCTTAGCTGTGCAGAAGAAGAACAACAAGAAGAAGAAATATCTCGAAATATGTCCGTCAGGCCCCTTCCCTTGAGATAAATCTGCAAATATCTCGGAAACGAAGAGAGCTATGGCAAAATGTTAAGAGACCTTTTTGGTAGAGAATTAAGTTTCCTACTTTTCATGTTCTATGATATTTTTTGATCAGATGCGTAGTTCTCGAGATATATCAAGATATTTAAAAGTTCCGAAGCCGCACCAACATAATAGAGATACAGAAACACCGTGGCCCCTTTCTTTGAGATAACTCTGCACTATTGCGAGCTGCAAATGCCACTTCCAGCTTAGCTGTGCAGAAGAAGAACAACAAGAAGAAGAAATATCTCGAAATATGTCCGTCAGGCCAGTTCCTTTGAGCTGAATCTTCAAATATCTCGGAAACGAAGCGAGCCATGGCAAAATGTTAAGAGACATTTTTTGTAGAGAATTATGTTTCCTACAATTTATGTTCTATGATATTTTTTGATCAGAAGCGTAGTTTTCGAGATATATCGAGATACTTAAAAGTTCCGAAGCCGCACCAACATAATAGAGATACAGAAACACCGTGGCCCCTTTCTTTGAGATATCTCTGCACTATTGCGAGCTGCAAATGCCACTTCCAGCTTAGCTGTGCAGAGGAAGAACAACAAGAAGAAGAAATATCTCGAAATATGTCCGTCAGGCCACTTCCCCTGAGATAAATCTGCAAATATCTCGGAAACGAAGCGAGCTATGGCAAAATGTTAAGAGACCTTTTTTGTAGAGAATTAAGTTTCCTACTTTTTATGTTCTATGATATTTTTTGATCAGACGCGTAGTTCTCGAGATGTATCAAGATATTTAAAAGTTCCGAAGCCGCACCAACATAATAGAGATACAGAAACACCGTGGCCCCTTTCTTTGAGATAACTCTGCACTATTGCGAGCTGCAAATGCCACTTCCAGCTTAGCTGTGCAGAAGAAGAACAACAAGAAGAAGAAATATCTCGAAATATGTCCGTCAGGCCCCTTCCCTTGAGATATATCTGCAAATATCTCGGAAACGAAGCGAGCTATGGCAAAATGTTAAGAGACCTTTTTTGTAGAGAATTAAGTTTCCTACTTTTTATGTTCTATGATATTTTTTGATCAGATGCGTAGTTCTCGAGATATATCAAGATATTTAAAAGTTCCGAAGCCGCAACAACATAATAGAGATACAGAAACACCGTGGCCCCTTTCTTTGAGATAACTCTGCACCATTGCGAGCTGCAAATGCCACTTCCAGCTTAGCTGTGCAGAAGAAGAACAACAAGAAGAAGAAATATCTCGAAATATGTCCGTCAGGCCCCTTCCCTTGAGATAAATCTGCAAATATCTCGGAAACGAAGCGAGCTATGGCAAAATGTTAAGAGACCTTTTTTGTAGAGAATTATGTTTCCTACAATTTATGTTCTATGATATTTTTTGATCAGAAGCGTAGTTTTCGAGATATATCGAGATATTTAAAAGTTCCGAAGCCGCACCAACATAATAGAGATACAGAAACACCGTGGCCCCTTTCTTTGAGATAACTCTGCACTAGTGCGAGCCGCAAATGCCACTTCCAGCTTAGCTGTGCAGAAGAAGAACAACAAGAAGAAGAAATATCTCGAAATATGTCCGTCAGGCCCCTTCCCTTGAGATAAATCTGCAAATATCTCGGAAACGAAGCGAGCTATGGCAAAATGTTAAGAGACCTTTTTTGTAGAGAATTATGTTTCTTACTTTTTATGTTCTATGATATTTTTTGATCAGACGCGTAGTTCTCGAGATATATCAAGATATTTAAAAGTTCCGAAGCCGCACCAACATAATAGAGATACAGAAACACCGTGGCCCCTTTCATTGAGATAACTCTGCACTAGTGCGAGCCGCAAATGCCACTTCCAGCTTAGCTGTGCAGAAGAAGAACAACAAGAAGAAGAAATATCTCGAAATATGTCCGTCAGGCCCCTTCCCTTGAGATATATCTGCAAATGTCTCGGAAACGAAGCGAGCTATGGCAAAATGTTAAGAGACCTTTTTTGTAGAGAATTATGTTTCCTACAATTTACGTTCTATGATATTTTTTGATCAGAAGCGTAGTTTTCGAGATATATCGAGATATTTAAAAGTTCCGAAGCCGCACCAACATAATAGAGATACAGAAACACCGTGGCCCCTTTCTTTGAGATAACTCTGCACTAGTGCGAGCCGCAAATGCCACTTCCAGCTTAGCTGTGCAGAAGAAGAACAACAAGAAGAAGAAATATCTCGAAATATGTCCGTCAGGCCCCTTCCCTTGAGATAAATATGCAAATATCTCGGAAACGAAGCGAGCTATGGCAAAATGTTAAGAGAGCTTATTTGTAGAGAATTAAGTTTCCTACTTTTTATGTTCTATGATATTTTTAGATCAGATGCGTAGTTCTCGAGATATATCAAGATATTTAAAAGTTCCGAAACCGCACCAACATAATAGAGATACAGAAACACCGTGGCCCCTTTCTTTGAGATAACTCTGCACTAGTGCGAGCCGCAAATGCCACTTCCAGCTTAGCTGTGCAGAAGAAGAACAACAAGAAGAAGAAATATCTCGAAGTATGTCCGTTAGGCCCCTTCCCTTGAGATAAATCTGCAAATATCTCGGAAACGAAGCGAGCTATGGGAAAATGTTAAGAGACCTTTTTTGTAGAGAATTAAGTTTCCTACTTTTTATGTTCTATGATATTTTTTGATCAGATGCGTAGTTCTCGAGATATATCAAGACATTTAAAAGTTCCGAAGCCGCACCAACATAATAGAGATACAGAAACACCGTGGCCCCTTTCATTGAGATAACTCTGCACTAGTGCGAGCCGCAAATGCCACTTCCAGCTTAGCTGTGCAGAAGAAGAACAACAAGAAGAAGAAATATCTCGAAATATGTCCGTCAGGCCCCTTCCCTTGAGATAAATCTGCAAATATCTCGGAAACGAAGAGAGCTATGGCAAAATGTTAAGAGACCTTTTTGGTAGAGAATTAAGTTTCCTACTTTTCATGTTCTATGATATTTTTTGATCAGATGCGTAGTTCTCGAGATATATCAAGATATTTAAAAGTTCCGAAGCCGCACCAACATAATAGAGATACAGAAACACCGTGGCCCCTTTCTTTGAGATAACTCTGCACTATTGCGAGCTGCAAATGCCACTTCCAGCTTAGCTGTGCAGAAGAAGAACAACAAGAAGAAGAAATATCTCGAAATATGTCCGTCAGGCCAGTTCCTTTGAGCTGAATCTTCAAATATCTCGGAAACGAAGCGAGCCATGGCAAAATGTTAAGAGACATTTTTTGTAGAGAATTATGTTTCCTACAATTTATGTTCTATGATATTTTTTGATCAGAAGCGTAGTTTTCGAGATATATCGAGATACTTAAAAGTTCCGAAGCCGCACCAACATAATAGAGATACAGAAACACCGTGGCCCCTTTCTTTGAGATATCTCTGCACTATTGCGAGCTGCAAATGCCACTTCCAGCTTAGCTGTGCAGAGGAAGAACAACAAGAAGAAGAAATATCTCGAAATATGTCCGTCAGGCCACTTCCCCTGAGATAAATCTGCAAATATCTCGGAAACGAAGCGAGCTATGGCAAAATGTTAAGAGACCTTTTTTGTAGAGAATTAAGTTTCCTACTTTTTATGTTCTATGATATTTTTTGATCAGACGCGTAGTTCTCGAGATGTATCAAGATATTTAAAAGTTCCGAAGCCGCACCAACATAATAGAGATACAGAAACACCGTGGCCCCTTTCTTTGAGATAACTCTGCACTATTGCGAGCTGCAAATGCCACTTCCAGCTTAGCTGTGCAGAAGAAGAACAACAAGAAGAAGAAATATCTCGAAATATGTCCGTCAGGCCCCTTCCCTTGAGATATATCTGCAAATATCTCGGAAACGAAGCGAGCTATGGCAAAATGTTAAGAGACCTTTTTTGTAGAGAATTAAGTTTCCTACTTTTTATGTTCTATGATATTTTTTGATCAGATGCGTAGTTCTCGAGATATATCAAGATATTTAAAAGTTCCGAAGCCGCAACAACATAATAGAGATACAGAAACACCGTGGCCCCTTTCTTTGAGATAACTCTGCACCATTGCGAGCTGCAAATGCCACTTCCAGCTTAGCTGTGCAGAAGAAGAACAACAAGAAGAAGAAATATCTCGAAATATGTCCGTCAGGCCCCTTCCCTTGAGATAAATCTGCAAATATCTCGGAAACGAAGCGAGCTATGGCAAAATGTTAAGAGACCTTTTTTGTAGAGAATTATGTTTCCTACAATTTATGTTCTATGATATTTTTTGATCAGAAGCGTAGTTTTCGAGATATATCGAGATATTTAAAAGTTCCGAAGCCGCACCAACATAATAGAGATACAGAAACACCGTGGCCCCTTTCTTTGAGATAACTCTGCACTAGTGCGAGCCGCAAATGCCACTTCCAGCTTAGCTGTGCAGAAGAAGAACAACAAGAAGAAGAAATATCTCGAAATATGTCCGTCAGGCCCCTTCCCTTGAGATAAATCTGCAAATATCTCGGAAACGAAGCGAGCTATGGCAAAATGTTAAGAGACCTTTTTTGTAGAGAATTAAGTTTCCTACTTTTTATGTTCTATGATATTTTTTGATCAGATGCGTAGTTCTCGAGATATATCAAGATATTTAAAAGTTCCGAAGCCGCACCAACATAATAGAGGTACAGAAACACCGTGGCCTCTTTCTTTGAGATAACTCTGCACTATTGCGAGCTGCAAATGCCACTTCGAGCTTAGCTGTGCAGAAGAAGAACAACAAGAAGAAGAAATATCTCGAAATATGTCCGTCAGGCCCCTTCCCTTGAGATATATCTGCAAATATCTCGGAAACGAAGTGAGCTATGGCAAAATGTTAAGAGACCGTTTTTGTAGAGAATTAAGTTTCCTACTTTTTATGTTCTATGATATTTTTTGATCAGACGCGTAGTTCTCGAGATATATCAAGATATTTAAAAGTTCCGAAGCCCCACCAACATAATAGAGATACAGAAACACTGTGGCCCCTTTCTTTGAGATAACTCTGCACTATTGCGAGCTGCAAATGCCACTTCCAGCTTAGCTGTGCAGAAGAAGAACAACAAGAAGAAGAAATATCTCGAAATATGTCCGTCAGGCCACTTCCCTTGAGATAAATCTGCAAATATCTCGGAAACGAAGCGAGCTATGGCAAAATGTTAAGAGACCTTTTTTGTAGAGAATTAAGTTTCCTACTTTTTATGTTCGATCATATTTTTTGATCAGATGCGTAGTTCTCGAGATATATCAAGATATTTCAAAGTTCCGAAGCTGCACCAACATAATAGAGATACAGAAACACCGTGGCCCCTTTCATTGAGATAACTCTGCACTATTGCGAGCTGCAAATGCCACTTCCAGCTTAGCTGTGCAGAAGAAGAACAACAAGAAGAAGAAATATCTCGAAATATGTCCGTCAGGCCACTTCCCTTGAGATAAATCTGCAAATATCTCGGAAACGAAGCGAGCTATGGCAAAATGTTAAGAGACCTTTTTTGTAGAGAATTAAGTTTCCTACTTTTTATGTTCGATGATATTTTTTGATCAGATGCGTAGTTCTCGAGATATATCAAGATATTTCAAAGTTCCGAAGCTGCACCAACATAATAGAGATACAGAAACACCGTGGCCCCTTTCATTGAGATAACTCTGCACTAGTGCGAGCCGCAAATGCCACTTCCAGCTTAGCTGTGCAGAAGAAGAACAACAAGAAGAAGAAATATCTCGAAATATGTCCGTCAGGCCCCTTCCCTTGAGATATATCTGCAAATGTCTCGGAAACGAAGCGAGCTATGGCAAAATGTTAAGAGACCTTTTTTGTAGAGAATTATGTTTCCTACAATTTAGGTTCTATGATATTTTTTGATCAGAAGCGTAGTTTTCGAGATATATCGAGATATTTAAAAGTTCCGAAGACGCACCAACATAATAGAGATACAGAAACACCGTGGCCCCTTTCTTTGAGATAACTCTGCACTAGTGCGAGCCGCAAATGCCACTTCCAGCTTAGCTGTGCAGAAGAAGAACAACAAGAAGAAGAAATATCTCGAAATATGTCCGTCAGGCCCCTTCCCTTGAGATAAATATGCAAATATCTCGGAAACGAAGCGAGATATGGCAAAATGTTAAGAGACCTTTTTTGTAGAGAATTAAGTTTCCTACTTTTTATGTTCTATGATATTTTTTGATCAGATGCGTAGTTCTCGAGATATATCAAGATATTTAAAAGTTCCGAAGCCGCACCAACATAATAGAGATACAGAAACACCGTGGCCCCTTTCTTTGAGATAACTCTGCACCATTGCGAGCTGCAAATGCCACTTCCAGCTTAGCTGTGCAGAGCAAGAACAACAAGAAGAAGAAATATCTCGAAATATGTCCGTCAGGCCAGTTCCTTTGAGCTGAATCTGCAAATATCTCGGAAACGAAGCGAGCTATGGCAAAATGTTAAGAGACGTTTTTTGTAGAGAATTATGTTTCCTACAATTTATGTTCTATGATATTTTTTGATCAGAAGCGTAGTTTTCGAGATATATCGAGATACTTAAAAGTTCCGAAGCCGCACCAACATAATAGAGATACAGAAACACCGTGGCCCCTTTCTTTGAGATAACTGTGCACTAGTGCGAGCCGCAAATGCCACTTCGAGCTTAGCTGTGCAGAAGAAGAACAACAAGAAGAAGAAATATCTCGAAATATGTCCGTCAGACCCCTTCCCTTGAGATGAATCTGCAAATATCTCGGAAACGAAGCGAGCTATGGCAAAATGTTAAGAGACCTTTTTTGTAGAGAATAATGTTTCCTACAATTTACGTTCTATGATATTTTTTGATCAGAAGCGTAGTTTTCGAGATATATCGAGATATTTAAAAGTTCCGAAGACGCACCAACATAATAGAGATACAGAAACACCGTGGCCCCTTTCTTTGAGATAACTGTGCACTAGTGCGAGCCGCAAATGCCACTTCCAGCTTAGCTGTGCAGAAGAAGAACAACAAGAAGAAGAAATATCTCGAAATATGTCCGTCAGACCCCTTCCCTTGAGATGAATCTGCAAATATCTCGGAAACAAAGCGAGCTATGGCAAAATGTTAAGAGACCTTTTTTGTAGAGAATAATGGTTCCTACAATTTACGTTCTATGATATTTTTTGATCAGAAGCGTAGTTTTCGAGATATATCGAGATATTTAAAAGTTCCGAAGACGCACCAACATAATAGAGATACAGAAACACCGTGGCCCCTTTCTTTGAGATAACTGTGCACTAGTGCGAGCCGCAAATGCCACTTCCAGCTTAGCTGTGCAGAAGAAGAAGAACAAGAAGAAGAAATATCTCGAAATATGTCCGTCAGGCCCCTTCCCTTGAGATATATCTGCAAATATCTCGGAAACGAAGTGAGCTATGGCAAAATGTTAAGAGACCGTTTTTGTAGAGAATTAAGTTTCCTACTTTTTATGTTCTATGATATTTTTTGATCAGACGCGTAGTTCTCGAGATATATCAAGATATTTAAAAGTTCCGAAGCCCCACCAACATAATAGAGATACAGAAACACTGTGGCCCCTTTCTTTGAGATAACTCTGCACTATTGCGAGCTGCAAATGCCACTTCCAGCTTAGCTGTGCAGAAGAAGAACAACAAGAAGAAGAAATATCTCGAAATATGTCCGTCAGGCCACTTCCCTTGAGATAAATCTGCAAATATCTCGGAAACGAAGCGAGCTATGGCAAAATGTTAAGAGACCTTTTTTGTAGAGAATTAAGTTTCCTACTTTTTATGTTCGATGATATTTTTTGATCAGATGCGTAGTTCTCGAGATATATCAAGATATTTCAAAGTTCCGAAGCTGCACCAACATAATAGAGATACAGAAACACCGTGGCCCCTTTCATTGAGATAACTCTGCACTAGTGCGAGCCGCAAATGCTACTTCCAGCTTAGCTGTGCAGAAGAAGAACAACAAGAAGAAGAAATATCTCGAAATATGTCCGTCAGGCCCCTTCCCTTGAGATATATCTGCAAATGTCTCGGAAACGAAGCGAGCTATGGCAAAATGTTAAGAGACCTTTTTTGTAGAGAATTATGTTTCCTACAATTTAGGTTCTATGATATTTTTTGATCAGAAGCGTAGTTTTCGAGATATATCGAGATATTTAAAAGTTCCGAAGACGCACCAACATAATAGAGATACAGAAACACCGTGGCCCCTTTCTTTGAGATAACTCTGCACTAGTGCGAGCCGCAAATGCCACTTCCAGCTTAGCTGTGCAGAAGAAGAACAACAAGAAGAAGAAATATCTCGAAATATGTCCGTCAGGCCCCTTCCCTTGAGATAAATATGCAAATATCTCGGAAACGAAGCGAGATATGGCAAAATGTTAAGAGACCTTTTTTGTAGAGAATTAAGTTTCCTACTTTTTATGTTCTATGATATTTTTTGATCAGATGCGTAGTTCTCGAGATATATCAAGATATTTAAAAGTTCCGAAGCCGCACCAACATAATAGAGATACAGAAACACCGTGGCCCCTTTCTTTGAGATAACTCTGCACCATTGCGAGCTGCAAATGCCACTTCCAGCTTAGCTGTGCAGAGCAAGAACAACAAGAAGAAGAAATATCTCGAAATATGTCCGTCAGGCCAGTTCCTTTGAGCTGAATCTGCAAATATCTCGGAAACGAAGCGAGCTATGGCAAAATGTTAAGAGACGTTTTTTGTAGAGAATTATGTTTCCTACAATTTATGTTCTATGATATTTTTTGATCAGAAGCGTAGTTTTCGAGATATATCGAGATACTTAAAAGTTCCGAAGCCGCACCAACATAATAGAGATACAGAAACACCGTGGCCCCTTTCTTTGAGATAACTGTGCACTAGTGCGAGCCGCAAATGCCACTTCGAGCTTAGCTGTGCAGAAGAAGAACAACAAGAAGAAGAAATATCTCGAAATATGTCCGTCAGACCCCTTCCCTTGAGATGAATCTGCAAATATCTCGGAAACGAAGCGAGCTATGGCAAAATGTTAAGAGACCTTTTTTGTAGAGAATAATGTTTCCTACAATTTACGTTCTATGATATTTTTTGATCAGAAGCGTAGTTTTCGAGATATATCGAGATATTTAAAAGTTCCGAAGACGCACCAACATAATAGAGATACAGAAACACCGTGGCCCCTTTCTTTGAGATAACTGTGCACTAGTGCGAGCCGCAAATGCCACTTCCAGCTTAGCTGTGCAGAAGAAGAACAACAAGAAGAAGAAATATCTCGAAATATGTCCGTCAGACCCCTTCCCTTGAGATGAATCTGCAAATATCTCGGAAACGAAGCGAGCTATGGCAAAATGTTAAGAGACCTTTTTTGTAGAGAATAATGGTTCCTACAATTTACGTTCTATGATATTTTTTGATCAGAAGCGTAGTTTTCGAGATATATCGAGATATTTAAAAGTTCCGAAGACGCACCAACATAATAGAGATACAGAAACACCGTGGCCCCTTTCTTTGAGATAACTGTGCACTAGTGCGAGCCGCAAATGCCACTTCCAGCTTAGCTGTGCAGAAGAAGAAGAACAAGAAGAAGAAATATCTCGAAATATGTCCGTCAGGCCCCTTCCCTTGAGATATATCTGCAAATATCTCGGAAACGAAGTGAGCTATGGCAAAATGTTAAGAGACCGTTTTTGTAGAGAATTAAGTTTCCTACTTTTTATGTTCTATGATATTTTTTGATCAGACGCGTAGTTCTCGAGATATATCAAGATATTTAAAAGTTCCGAAGCCCCACCAACATAATAGAGATACAGAAACACTGTGGCCCCTTTCTTTGAGATAACTCTGCACTATTGCGAGCTGCAAATGCCACTTCCAGCTTAGCTGTGCAGAAGAAGAACAACAAGAAGAAGAAATATCTCGAAATATGTCCGTCAGGCCCCTTCCCTTGAGATATATCTGCAAATGTCTCGGAAACGAAGCGAGCTATGGCAAAATGTTAAGAGACCTTTTTTGTAGAGAATTATGTTTCCTACAATTTAGGTTCTATGATATTTTTTGATCAGAAGCGTAGTTTTCGAGATATATCGAGATATTTAAAAGTTCCGAAGACGCACCAACATAATAGAGATACAGAAACACCGTGGCCCCTTTCTTTGAGATAACTCTGCACTAGTGCGAGCCGCAAATGCCACTTCCAGCTTAGCTGTGCAGAAGAAGAACAACAAGAAGAAGAAATATCTCGAAATATGTCCGTCAGGCCCCTTCCCTTGAGATAAATATGCAAATATCTCGGAAACGAAGCGAGGTATGGCAAAATGTTAAGAGACCTTTTTTGTAGAGAATTAAGTTTCCTACTTTTTATGTTCTATGATATTTTTTGATCAGATGCGTAGTTCTCGAGATATATCAAGATATTTAAAAGTTCCGAAGCCGCACCAACATAATAGAGATACAGAAACACCGTGGCCCCTTTCTTTGAGATAACTCTGCACCATTGCGAGCTGCAAATGCCACTTCCAGCTTAGCTGTGCAGAGCAAGAACAACAAGAAGAAGAAATATCTCGAAATATGTCCGTCAGGCCAGTTCCTTTGAGCTGAATCTGCAAATATCTCGGAAACGAAGCGAGCTATGGCAAAATGTTAAGAGACGTTTTTTGTAGAGAATTATGTTTCCTACAATTTATGTTCTATGATATTTTTTGATCAGAAGCGTAGTTTTCGAGATATATCGAGATACTTAAAAGTTCCGAAGCCGCACCAACATAATAGAGATACAGAAACACCGTGGCCCCTTTCTTTGAGATAACTGTGCACTAGTGCGAGCCGCAAATGCCACTTCGAGCTTAGCTGTGCAGAAGAAGAACAACAAGAAGAAGAAATATCTCGAAATATGTCCGTCAGACCCCTTCCCTTGAGATGAATCTGCAAATATCTCGGAAACGAAGCGAGCTATGGCAAAATGTTAAGAGACCTTTTTTGTAGAGAATAATGTTTCCTACAATTTACGTTCTATGATATTTTTTGATCAGAAGCGTAGTTTTCGAGATATATCGAGATATTTAAAAGTTCCGAAGACGCACCAACATAATAGAGATACAGAAACACCGTGGCCCCTTTCTTTGAGATAACTGTGCACTAGTGCGAGCCGCAAATGCCACTTCCAGCTTAGCTGTGCAGAAGAAGAACAACAAGAAGAAGAAATATCTCGAAATATGTCCGTCAGACCCCTTCCCTTGAGATGAATCTGCAAATATCTCGGAAACGAAGCGAGCTATGGCAAAATGTTAAGAGACCTTTTTTGTAGAGAATAATGGTTCCTACAATTTACGTTCTATGATATTTTTTGATCAGAAGCGTAGTTTTCGAGATATATCGAGATATTTAAAAGTTCCGAAGACGCACCAACATAATAGAGATACAGAAACACCGTGGCCCCTTTCTTTGAGATAACTGTGCACTAGTGCGAGCCGCAAATGCCACTTCCAGCTTAGCTGTGCAGAAGAAGAAGAACAAGAAGAAGAAATATCTCGAAATATGTCCGTCAGGCCCCTTCCCTTGAGATATATCTGCAAATATCTCGGAAACGAAGTGAGCTATGGCAAAATGTTAAGAGACCGTTTTTGTAGAGAATTAAGTTTCCTACTTTTTATGTTCTATGATATTTTTTGATCAGACGCGTAGTTCTCGAGATATATCAAGATATTTAAAAGTTCCGAAGCCCCACCAACATAATAGAGATACAGAAACACTGTGGCCCCTTTCTTTGAGATAACTCTGCACTATTGCGAGCTGCAAATGCCACTTCCAGCTTAGCTGTGCAGAAGAAGAACAACAAGAAGAAGAAATATCTCGAAATATGTCCGTCAGGCCCCTTCCCTTGAGATAAATCTGCAAATATCTCGGAAACGAAGCGAGCTATGGCAAAATGTTAAGAGACTTTTTTTGTAGAGAATTATGTTTCTTACTTTTTATGTTCTATGATATTTTTTGATCAGACGCGTAGTTCTCGAGATATATCAAGATATTTAAAAGTTCCGAAGCCGCACCAACATAATAGAGATACAGAAACACCGTGGCCCCTTTCTTTGAGATATCTCTGCACTATTGCGAGCTGCAAATGCCACTTCCAGCTTAGCTGTGCAGAAGAAGAACAACAAGAAGAAGAAATATCTCGAAATATGTCCGTCAGGCCACTTCCCTTGAGATAAATCTGCAAATATCTCGGAAACGAAGCGAGCTATGGCAAAATGTTAAGAGACCTTTTTTGTAGAGAATTAAGTTTCCTACTTTTTATGTTCGATGATATTTTTTGATCAGATGCGTAGTTCTCGAGATATATCAAGATATTTCAAAGTTCCGAAGCTGCACCAACATAATAGAGATACAGAAACACCGTGGCCCCTTTCATTGAGATAACTCTGCACTATTGCGAGCTGCAAATGCCACTTCCAGCTTAGCTGTGCAGAAGAAGAACAACAAGAAGA
The DNA here is from genome assembly GCF_051020975.1 of Osmia lignaria lignaria. Classification (NCBI taxonomy): domain Eukaryota; kingdom Metazoa; phylum Arthropoda; class Insecta; order Hymenoptera; family Megachilidae; genus Osmia; species Osmia lignaria. Next base: position 1,098,451 of record NW_027478170.1, on the reverse strand, counting down.
AGAAATATCTCGAAATATGTCCGTCAGGCCACTTCCCTTGAGATAAATCTGCAAATATCTCGGAAACGAAGCGAGCTATGGCAAAATGTTAAGAGACCTTTTTTGTAGAGAATTAAGTTTCCTACTTTTTATGTTCGATGATATTTTTTGATCAGATGCGTAGTTCTCGAGATATATCAAGATATTTCAAAGTTCCGAAGCTGCACCAACATAATAGAGATACAGAAACACCGTGGCCCCTTTCATTGAGATAACTCTGCACTAGTGCGAGCCGCAAATGCCACTTCCAGCTTAGCTGTGCAGAAGAAGAACAACAAGAAGAAGAAATATCTCGAAATATGTCCGTCAGGCCCCTTCCCTTGAGATATATCTGCAAATGTCTCGGAAACGAAGCGAGCTATGGCAAAATGTTAAGAGACCTTTTTTGTAGAGAATTATGTTTCCTACAATTTAGGTTCTATGATATTTTTTGATCAGAAGCGTAGTTTTCGAGATATATCGAGATATTTAAAAGTTCCGAAGACGCACCAACATAATAGAGATACAGAAACACCGTGGCCCCTTTCTTTGAGATAACTCTGCACTAGTGCGAGCCGCAAATGCCACTTCCAGCTTAGCTGTGCAGAAGAAGAACAACAAGAAGAAGAAATATCTCGAAATATGTCCGTCAGGCCCCTTCCCTTGAGATAAATATGCAAATATCTCGGAAACGAAGCGAGATATGGCAAAATGTTAAGAGACCTTTTTTGTAGAGAATTAAGTTTCCTACTTTTTATGTTCTATGATATTTTTTGATCAGATGCGTAGTTCTCGAGATATATCAAGATATTTAAAAGTTCCGAAGCCGCACCAACATAATAGAGATACAGAAACACCGTGGCCCCTTTCTTTGAGATAACTCTGCACCATTGCGAGCTGCAAATGCCACTTCCAGCTTAGCTGTGCAGAGCAAGAACAACAAGAAGAAGAAATATCTCGAAATATGTCCGTCAGGCCAGTTCCTTTGAGCTGAATCTGCAAATATCTCGGAAACGAAGCGAGCTATGGCAAAATGTTAAGAGACGTTTTTTGTAGAGAATTATGTTTCCTACAATTTATGTTCTATGATATTTTTTGATCAGAAGCGTAGTTTTCGAGATATATCGAGATACTTAAAAGTTCCGAAGCCGCACCAACATAATAGAGATACAGAAACACCGTGGCCCCTTTCTTTGAGATAACTGTGCACTAGTGCGAGCCGCAAATGCCACTTCCAGCTTAGCTGTGCAGAAGAAGAAGAACAAGAAGAAGAAATATCTCGAAATATGTCCGTCAGGCCCCTTCCCTTGAGATATATCTGCAAATATCTCGGAAACGAAGTGAGCTATGGCAAAATGTTAAGAGACCGTTTTTGTAGAGAATTAAGTTTCCTACTTTTTATGTTCTATGACATTTTTTGATCAGACGCGTAGTTCTCGAGATATATCAAGATATTTAAAAGTTCCGAAGCCCCACCAACATAATAGAGATACAGAAACACTGTGGCCCCTTTCTTTGAGATAACTCTGCACTATTGCGAGCTGCAAATGCCACTTCCAGCTTAGCTGTGCAGAAGAAGAACAACAAGAAGAAGAAATATCTCGAAATATGTCCGTCAGGCCCCTTCCCTTGAGATAAATCTGCAAATATCTCGGAAACGAAGCGAGCTATGGCAAAATGTTAAGAGACTTTTTTTGTAGAGAATTATGTTTCTTACTTTTTATGTTCTATGATATTTTTTGATCAGACGCGTAGTTCTCGAGATATATCAAGATATTTAAAAGTTCCGAAGCCGCACCAACATATTAGAGATACAGAAACACCGTGGCCCCTTTCTTTGAGATATCTCTGCACTATTGCGAGCTGCAAATGCCACTTCCAGCTTAGCTGTGCAGAAGAAGAACAACAAGAAGAAGAAATATCTCGAAATATGTCCGTCAGGCCACTTCCCTTGAGATAAATCTGCAAATATCTCGGAAACGATGCGAGCTATGGCAAAATGTTCAGAGACCTTTTTTGTAGAGAATTAAGTTTCCTACTTTTTATGTTCGATGATATTTTTTGATCAGATGCGTAGTTCTCGAGATATATCAAGATATTTCAAAGTTCCGAAGCTGCACCAACATAATAGAGATACAGAAACACCGTGGCCCCTTTCATTGAGATAACTCTGCACTAGTGCGAGCCGCAAATGCCACTTCCAGCTTAGCTATGCAGAAGAAGAACAACAAGAAGAAGAAATATCTCGAAATATGTCCGTCAGGCCCCTTCCCTTGAGATAAATCTGCAAATATCTCGGAAACGAAGCGAGCTATGGCAAAATGTTAAGAGACCTTTTTTGTAGAGAATTAAGTTTCCTACTTTTTGTGTTCTATGATATTTTTTGATCAGATGCGTAGTTCTCGAGATATATCAAGATATTTAAAAGTTCCGAAGCCGCACCAACATAATAGAGATACAGGAACACCGTGGCCCCTTTCTTTGAGATAACTCTGCACTATTGCGAGCTGCAAATGCCACTTCCAGCTTAGCTGTGCAGAGGAAGAACAACAAGAAGAAGAAATATCTCGAAATATGTCCGTCAGGCCAGTTCCTTTGAGCTGAATCTGCAAATATCTCGGAAACGAAGCGAGCTATCGCAAAATGTTAAGAGACGTTTTTTGTAGAGAATTATGTTTCCTACAATTCATGTTCTATGATATTTTTTGATCAGAAGCGTAGTTTTCGAGATATATCGAGATATTTAAAAGTTCCGAAGCCGCACCAACATAATAGGGATACAGAAACACCGTGGCCCCTTTCTTTGAGATAACTCTGCACTAGAGCGAGCCGTAAATGCCACTTCCAGCTTAGCTGTGCAGAAGAAGAACAACAAGAAGAAGAAATATCTCGAAATATGTCCGTCAGGCCCCTTCCCTTGAGATAATTCTGCAAATATCTCGGAAACGAAGCGAGCTATGGCAAAATGTTAAGAGACCTTTTTTGTAGAGAATTAAGTTTCCTACTTTTTATGTTCTATGATATTTTTTGATCAGATGCGTAGTTCTCGAGATATATCAAGATATTTAAAAGTTCCGAAGCCGCACCAACATAATAGAGATACAGAAACACCGTGGCCCCTTTCTTTGAGATAACTCTGCACTATTGCGAGCTGCAAATGCCACTTCCAGCTTAGCTGTGCAGAAGAAGAACAACAAGAAGAAGAAATATCTCGAAATATGTCCGTCAGGCCCCTTCCCATGAGATAAATCTGCAAATATCTCGGAAACCAAGCGAGCTATGGCAAAATGTTAAGAGACCTTATTTGTAGAGAATTAAGTTTCCTACAATTTACGTTCTCTGATATTTTTTGATCAGAAGCGTAGTTTTCGAGATATATCGAGATATTTAAAAGTTCCGAAGCCGCACCAACATAATAGAGATACAGAAACACCGTGGACCCTTTCTTTGAGATAACTCTGCACTATTGCGACCTGCAAATGCCACTTCCAGCTTAGCTGTGCAGAAGAGGAACAACAAGAAGAAGAAATATCTCGGAATATGTCCGTCAGGCCCCTTCCCTTGAGATAAATCTGCAAATATCTCGGAAACGAAGCGAGCTATGGCAAAATGTTAAGAGACCTTTTTTGTAGAGAATTAAGTTTCCTACTTTTTATGGTCTATGATATTTTTCGATCAGAGGCGTAGTTCTCGAGATATATCAAGATATTTAAAAGTTCCGAGGCCGCACCAACATAATAGAGATACAGAAACACCGTGGCCCCTTTCTTTGAGATAACTCTGCACTAGTGCGAGCCGCAAATGCCGCTTCCAGCTTAGCTGTGCAGAAGAAGAACAACAAGAAGAAGAAATATCTCGAAATATGTCCGTCAGGCCCCTTCCCTCGAGATAAATCTGCAAATATCTCGGAAACGAAGCGAGCTATGGCAAAATGTTAAGAGACCTTTTTTGTAGAGAATTAAGTTTCCTACTTTTTATGTTCTATGATATTTTTTGATCGGATGCGTAGTTCTCGAGATATATCAAGATATTTAAAAGTTCCGAAGCGGCACCAACATAATAGAGATACAGACACACCGTGGCCCCTTTCTTTGATGTAACTCTGCACTATTGCGAGCTGCAAATGCCACTTCCAGCTTAGCTGTGCAGAAGAAGAACAACAAGAAGAAGAAATATCTCGAAATATGTCCGTCAGGCCCCTTCCCTTGAGATAAATCTGCAAATATCTCGGAAACCAAGCGAGCTATGGCAAAATGTTAAGAGACCTTTTTTGTAGAGAATAATGTTTCCTACAATTTACGTTCTCTGATATTTTTTGATCAGAAGCGTAGTTTTCGAGATATATCGAGATATTTAAAAGTTCCGAAGCCGCACCAACATAATAGAGATACAGAAACACCGTGGCCCCTTTCTTTGAGATAACTCTGCACTATTGCGAGCTGCAAATGCCACTTCCAGCTTAGCTGTGCAGAAGAAGAACAACAAGAAGAAGAAATATCTCGAAATATGTCCGTCAGGCCCCTTCCCATGAGATAAATCTGCAAATATCTCGGAAACCAAGCGAGCTATGGCAAAATGTTAAGAGACCTTATTTGTAGAGAATTAAGTTTCCTACAATTTACGTTCTCTGATATTTTTTGATCAGAAGCGTAGTTTTCGAGATATATCGAGATATTTAAAAGTTCCGAAGCCGCACCAACATAATAGAGATACAGAAACACCGTGGACCCTTTCTTTGAGATAACTCTGCACTATTGCGACCTGCAAATGCCACTTCCAGCTTAGCTGTGCAGAAGAGGAACAACAAGAAGAAGAAATATCTCGGAATATGTCCGTCAGGCCCCTTCCCTTGAGATAAATCTGCAAATATCTCGGAAACGAAGCGAGCTATGGCAAAATGTTAAGAGACCTTTTTTGTAGAGAATTAAGTTTCCTACTTTTTATGGTCTATGATATTTTTCGATCAGAGGCGTAGTTCTCGAGATATATCAAGATATTTAAAAGTTCCGAGGCCGCACCAACATAATAGAGATACAGAAACACCGTGGCCCCTTTCTTTGAGATAACTCTGCACTAGTGCGAGCCGCAAATGCCGCTTCCAGCTTAGCTGTGCAGAAGAAGAACAACAAGAAGAAGAAATATCTCGAAATATGTCCGTCAGGCCCCTTCCCTCGAGATAAATCTGCAAATATCTCGGAAACGAAGCGAGCTATGGCAAAATGTTAAGAGACCTTTTTTGTAGAGAATTAAGTTTCCTACTTTTTATGTTCTATGATATTTTTTGATCGGAGGCGTAGTTCTCGAGATATATCAAGATATTTAAAAGTTCCGAAGCCGCACCAACATAATAGAGATACAGAAACACCGTGGCCCCTTTCGTTGAGATAACTCTGCACTATTGCGCGCTGCAAATGCCACTTCCAGCTTAGCTGTGCAGAAGAAGAACAACAAGAAGAAGAAATATCTCGAAATATGTCCGTCAGGCCCCTTCCCTTGAGATAAATCTGCAAATATCTCGGAAACGAAGCGAGCTATGGCAAAATGTTAAGAGACCTTTTTTGTAGAGAATTAAGTTTCCTACTTTTTATGTTCTATGATATTTTTTGATCAGATGCGTAGTTCTCGAGATATATCAAGATATTTAAAAGTTCCGAAGCCGCACCAACATAATAGGGATACAGAAACACCGTGGCCCCTTTCTTTGAGATAACTCTGCACTAGTGCGAGCCGCAAATGCCACTTCCAGCTTAGCTGTGCAGAAGAAGAACAACAAGAAGAAGAAATATCTCGAAATATGTCCGTCAGGCCCCTTCCCTTGAGATAAATCTGCAAATATCTCGGAAACGAAGCGAGCTATGGCAAAATGTGAAGAGGCGTTCTTTGTAGAGAATTATGTTTCCTACAATTTATGTTCTATGATATTTTTTGATCAGATGCGTAGTTCTCGAGATATATCAAGATATTTAAAAGTTCCGAAGCCGCACCAACATAATAGGGATACAGAAACACCGTGGCCCCTTTCTTTGAGATAACTCTGCACTAGAGCGAGCCGTAAATGCCACTTCCAGCTTAGCTGTGCAGAAGAAGAACAACAAGAAGAAGAAATATCTCGAAATATGTCCGTCAGGCCCCTTCCCTTGAGATAATTCTGCAAATATCTCGGAAACGAAGCGAGCTATGGCAAAATGTTAAGAGACCTTTTTTGTAGAGAATTAAGTTTCCTACTTTTTATGTTCTATGATATTTTTTGATCAGATGCGTAGTTCTCGAGATATATCAAGATATTTAAAAGTTCCGAAGCCGCACCAACATAATAGAGATACAGAAACACCGTGGCCCCTTTCTTTGAGATAACTCTGCACTATTGCGAGCTGCAAATGCCACTTCCAGCTTAGCTGTGCAGAAGAAGAACAACAAGAAGAAGAAATATCTCGAAATATGTCCGTCAGGCCCCTTCCCATGAGATAAATCTGCAAATATCTCGGAAACCAAGCGAGCTATGGCAAAATGTTAGGAGACCTTATTTGTAGAGAATTAAGTTTCCTACAATTTACGTTCTCTGATATTTTTTGATCAGAAGCGTAGTTTTCGAGATATATCGAGATATTTAAAAGTTCCGAAGCCGCACCAACATAATAGAGATACAGAAACACCGTGGACCCTTTCTTTGAGATAACTCTGCACTATTGCGACCTGCAAATGCCACTTCCAGCTTAGCTGTGCAGAAGAGGAACAACAAGAAGAAGAAATATCTCGGAATATGTCCGTCAGGCCCCTTCCCTTGAGATAAATCTGCAAATATCTCGGAAACGAAGCGAGCTATGGCAAAATGTTAAGAGACCTTTTTTGTAGAGAATTAAGTTTCCTACTTTTTATGGTCTATGATATTTTTCGATCAGAGGCGTAGTTCTCGAGATATATCAAGATATTTAAAAGTTCCGAGGCCGCACCAACATAATAGAGATACAGAAACACCGTGGCCCCTTTCTTTGAGATAACTCTGCACTAGTGCGAGCCGCAAATGCCGCTTCCAGCTTAGCTGTGCAGAAGAAGAACAACAAGAAGAAGAAATATCTCGAAATATGTCCGTCAGGCCCCTTCCCTCGAGATAAATCTGCAAATATCTCGGAAACGAAGCGAGCTATGGCAAAATGTTAAGAGACCTTTTTTGTAGAGAATTAAGTTTCCTACTTTTTATGTTCTATGATATTTTTTGATCGGATGCGTAGTTCTCGAGATATATCAAGATATTTAAAAGTTCCGAAGCGGCACCAACATAATAGAGATACAGACACACCGTGGCCCCTTTCTTTGATGTAACTCTGCACTATTGCGAGCTGCAAATGCCACTTCCAGCTTAGCTGTGCAGAAGAAGAACAACAAGAAGAAGAAATATCTCGAAATATGTCCGTCAGGCCCCTTCCCTTGAGATAAATCTGCAAATATCTCGGAAACCAAGCGAGCTATGGCAAAATGTTAAGAGACCTTTTTTGTAGAGAATAATGTTTCCTACAATTTACGTTCTCTGATATTTTTTGATCAGAAGCGTAGTTTTCGAGATATATCGAGATATTTAAAAGTTCCGAAGCCGCACCAACATAATAGAGATACAGAAACACCGTGGCCCCTTTCTTTGAGATAACTCTGCACGATTGCGACCTGCAAATGCCACTTCCAGCTTAGCTGTGCAGAAGAGGAACAACAAGAAGAAGAAATATCTCGGAATATGTCCGTCAGGCCCCTTCCCTTGAGCTAAATCTGCAAATATCTCGGAAACGATGCCAGATATGGGAAAATGTTAAGAGACCTTTTTTGTAGAGAATTAAGTTTCCTACTTTTTATGTTCTATGATATTTTTTGATCGGATGTGTAGTTCTCGAGATATATCCAGATATTTAAAAGTTCCGAAGCGGCACCAAGATAATAGAGATACAGAAACACCGTGGCCCCTTTCTTTGAGGTAACTCTGCACTATTGCGAGCTGCAAATGCCACTTCCAGCTTAGCTGTGCAGAAGAAGAACAACAAGAAGAAGAAATATCTGGAAATATGTCCGTCAGGCCCCTTCCCTTGAGATAAATCTGCAAATATCTGGGAAACCAAGCGAGCTATGGCAAAATGTTAAGAGACCTTATTTGTAGAGAATTAAGTTTCCTACTTTTTATGTTCTACGATATTTTTTGATCAGATGCGTAGTTCTCGAGATATATCAAGATATTTAAAAGTTCCGAAGCCGCACCAACATAATAGAGATACAGAAACACCGTGGCCCCTTTCTTTGAGATAACTCTGCACTATTGCGAGCTGCAAATGCCACTTCCAGCTTAGCTGTGCAGAAGAAGAACAACAAGAAGAAGAAATATCTCGAAATATGTCCGTCAGGCCCCTTCCCATGAGATAAATCTGCAAATATCTCGGAAACCAAGCGAGCTATGGCAAAATGTTAAGAGACCTTATTTGTAGAGAATTAAGTTTCCTACAATTTACGTTCTCTGATATTTTTTGATCAGAAGCGTAGTTTTCGAGATATATCGAGATATTTAAAAGTTCCGAAGCCGCACCAACATAATAGAGATACAGAAACACCGTGGACCCTTTCTTTGAGATAACTCTGCACTATTGCGACCTGCAAATGCCACTTCCAGCTTAGCTGTGCAGAAGAGGAACAACAAGAAGAAGAAATATCTCGGAATATGTCCGTCAGGCCCCTTCCCTTGAGATAAATCTGCAAATATCTCGGAAACGAAGCGAGCTATGGCAAAATGTTAAGAGACCTTTTTTGTAGAGAATTAAGTTTCCTACTTTTTATGGTCTATGATATTTTTCGATCAGAGGCGTAGTTCTCGAGATATATCAAGATATTTAAAAGTTCCGAGGCCGCACCAACATAATAGAGATACAGAAACACCGTGGCCCCTTTCTTTGAGATAACTCTGCACTAGTGCGAGCCGCAAATGCCGCTTCCAGCTTAGCTGTGCAGAAGAAGAACAACAAGAAGAAGAAATATCTCGAAATATGTCCGTCAGGCCCCTTCCCTCGAGATAAATCTGCAAATATCTCGGAAACGAAGCGAGCTATGGCAAAATGTTAAGAGACCTTTTTTGTAGAGAATTAAGTTTCCTACTTTTTATGTTCTATGATATTTTTTGATCGGAGGCGTAGTTCTCGAGATATATCAAGATATTTAAAAGTTCCGAAGCCGCACCAACATAATAGAGATACAGAAACACCGTGGCCCCTTTCGTTGAGATAACTCTGCACTATTGCGCGCTGCAAATGCCACTTCCAGCTTAGCTGTGCAGAAGAAGAACAACAAGAAGAAGAAATATCTCGAAATATGTCCGTCAGGCCCCTTCCCTTGAGATAAATCTGCAAATATCTCGGAAACGAAGCGAGCTATGGCAAAATGTTAAGAGACCTTTTTTGTAGAGAATTAAGTTTCCTACTTTTTATGTTCTATGATATTTTTTGATCAGATGCGTAGTTCTCGAGATATATCAAGATATTTAAAAGTTCCGAAGCCGCACCAACATAATAGGGATACAGAAACACCGTGGCCCCTTTCTTTGAGATAACTCTGCACTAGTGCGAGCCGCAAATGCCACTTCCAGCTTAGCTGTGCAGAAGAAGAACAACAAGAAGAAGAAATATCTCGAAATATGTCCGTCAGGCCCCTTCCCTTGAGATAAATCTGCAAATATCTCGGAAACGAAGCGAGCTATGGCAAAATGTGAAGAGGCGTTCTTTGTAGAGAATTATGTTTCCTACAATTTATGTTCTATGATATTTTTTGATCAGATGCGTAGTTCTCGAGATATATCAAGATATTTAAAAGTTCCGAAGCCGCACCAACATAATAGAGATACAGAAACACCGTGGCCCCTTTCTTTGAGATATCTCTGCACTATTGCGAGCTGCAAATGCCACTTCCAGCTTAGCTGTGCAGAAGATGAACAACAAGAAGAAGAAATATCTCGAAATATGTCCGTGAGGCCCCTTCCCTTGAGATAAATCTGCAAATATCTCGGAAACCAAGCGAGCTATGGCAAAATGTTAAGAGACCTTATTTGTAGAGAATTAGGTTTCCTACTTTTTATGTTCTATGATATTTTTAGATCAGATGCGTAGTTCTCGAGATATATCAAGATATTTAAAAGTTCCGAAGCCGCACCAACATAATAGAGATACAGAAACACCGTGGCCCCTTTCTTTGAGATAACTCTGCACGATTGCGAGCTGGAAATGCCACTTCCAGTTTAGCTGTGCAGAAGAAGAACAACAAGAAGAAGAAATATCTCGAAATATGTCGATCAGGACCCTTCCCTTGAGATAAATCTGCAAATATCTCGGAAACGAAGCGAGCTATGGCAAAATGTTAAGAGATCTTTTTTGTAGAGAATTATGTTTCCTACAATTTATGTTCTATGATATTTTTTGATCAGAAGCGTAGTTTTCGAGATATATCGAGATATTTGAAAGTTCCGAAGCCGCACCAACATAATAGAGGTACAGAAACACCGTGGCCCCTTTCTTTGAGATAACTCTGCACTATTGCGAGCTGCAAATGCCACTTCCAGCTTAGCTGTGCAGAAGAAGAACAACAAGAATAAGAAATATTTCGAAATATGTCCGTCAGGCCCCTTCCCTTGAGATAAATCTGCAAATATCTCGGAAACGAAGCGAGCTACGGCAAAATGTTAAGAGACCTTTTTTGTAGAGAATTAAGTTTTCTACTTTTTATGTTCCATGATATTTTTTGATCAGATGCGTAGTTCTCGAGATATATCAAGATATTTAAAAGTTCTCAAGCTGCACCAACATAATAGAGATACAGAAACACCGTGGCCCCTTTCTTTGAGATAACTCTGCACTAGTGCGAGCCGCAAATGCCACTTCCAGCTTAGCTGTGCAGAAGAAGAACAACAAGAAGAAGAAATATCTGGAAATATGTCCGTTAGGCCCCTTCCCTTGAGATAAATCTGCAAATATCTCGGAAACGAAGCGAGCTATGGCAAAATGTTAAGAGACCTTTTTTGTAGAGAATTATGGTTCCTACTTTTTATGTTCTATGATATTTTTTGATCAGACGCGTAGTTCTCGAGATATATCAAGATATTTAAAAGTTCCGAAGGCGCACCAACATAATAGAGATACAGAAACACCGTGGCCCCTTTCTTTGAGATATCTCTGCACTATTGCGAGCTGCAAATGCCACTTCCAGCTTAGCTGTGCAGAAGAAGAACAACAAGAAGAAGAAATATCTCGAAATATGACCGTCAGGCCCCTTCCCTTGAGATAAATCTGCAAATATCTCGGAAACGAAGAGAGCTATGGCAAAATGTTAAGCGACCGTTTTTGTAGAGAATTAAGTTTCCTACTTTTTATGTTCTATGATATTTTTTGATCAGATGCGTAGTTCTCGAGATATATCAAGATATTTAAAAGTTCCGAAGCCGCACCAACATAATAGAGATACAGAAACACCGTGGCCCCTTTCTTTGAGATAACTCTGCACTATTGCGAGCTGGGAATGCCACTTCCAGTTTAGCTGTGCAGAAGAAGAACAACAAGAAGAAGAAATATCTCGAAATATGTCCGTTAGGCCCCTTCCCTTGAGATATATCTGCAAATATCTCGGAAACGAAGCGAGCTATGGCAAAATGTTAAGAGACCTTTTTTGTAGAGAATTAAGTTTCCTACTTTTTATGTTCTATGATATTTTTTGATCAGATGCGTAGTTCTCGAGATATACCAAGATATTTAAAAGTTCCGAAGCCGCACCAACATAATAGAGATACAGAAACACCGTGGCCCCTTTCTTTGAGATAACTCTGCACAATTGCGAGCTGCAAATGCCACTTCCAGCTTAGCTGTGCAGAAGAAGAACAACAAGAAGAAGAAATATCTCGAAATATGTCCGTCAGGCCCCTTCCCTTGAGATACATCGGCAAGTATCTCGGAAACGAAGCGAGCTATGGCAAAATGTTAAGAGACCTTTTTTGTAGAGAATTAAGTTTTCTACTTTTTATGTTCCATGATATTTTTTGATCAGATGCGTAGTTCTCGAGATATATCAAGATATTTAAAAGTTCTGAAGCTGCACCAACATAATAGAGATACAGAAACACCGTGGCCCCTTTCTTTGAGATAACTCTGCACTAGTGCGAGCCGCAAATGCCACTTCCAGCTTAGCTGTGCAGAAGAAGAACAACAAGAAGAAGAAATATCTGGAAATATGTCTGTTAGGCCCCTTCCCTTGAGATAAATCTGCAAATATCTCGGAAACGAAGCGAGCTATGGCAAAATGTTAAGAGACGTTTTTTGTAGAGAATTATGTTTCCTACAATTTATGTTCTATGATATTTTTTGATCAGAAGCGTAGTTTTCGAGATATATCGAGATATTTAAAAGTTCCGAAGCCGCACCAACATAATAGAGATACAGAAACACCGTGGCCCCTTTCTTTGAGATAACGCTGCACTAGTGCGAGCCGCAAATGCCACTTCCAGCTTAGCTGTGCAGAAGAAGAACAACAAGAAGAAGAAATATCTCGAAATATGTCCGTCAGGCCCCTTCCCTTGAGATATATCTGCAAATATCTCGGAAACGAAGAGAGCTATGGCAAAATGTTAAGAGACCTTTTTTGTAGAGAATTAAGTTTCCTACTTTTCATGTTCTATGATATTTTTTGATCAGATGCGTAGTTCTCGAGATATATCAAGATATTTAAAAGTTCCGAAGCCGCACCAACATAATAGAGATACAGAAACACCGTGGCCCCTTTCTTTGAGATAACTCTGCACTATTGCGAGCTGCAAATGCCACTTCCAGCTTAGCTGTGCAGAAGAAGAACGACAAGAAGAAGAAATATCTCGAAATATGTCCGTCAGGCCCCTTCCCTTGAGATAAATCTGCAAATATCTCGGAAACGAAGAGAGCTATGGCAAAATGTTAAGAGACCTTTTTTGTAGAGAATTAAGTTTCCTACTTTTCATGTTCTATGATATTTTTTGATCAGATGCGTAGTTCTCGAGATATATCAAGATATTTAAAAGTTCCGAAGCCGCACCAACATAATGGAGATACAGAAACACCGTGGCCCCTTTCGTTGAGATAACTCTGCACTAGTGCGAGCCGCAAATGCCACTTCCAGCTTAGCTGTGCAGAAGAAGAACAACAAGAAGAAGAAATATCTCGAAATATGTCCGTCAGGCCCCTTCCCTTGAGATAAATCTGCAAATATCTCGGAAACCAAGCGAGCTATGGCAAAATGTTAAGAGACCTTTTTTGTAGAAAATTAAGTTTCCTACTTTTTATGTTCTATGATATTTTTTGATCAGATGCGTAGTTCTCGAGATATATCAAGATATTTAAAAGTTCCGAAGCCGCACCAACATAATAGGGATACAGAAACACCGTGGCCCCTTTCTTTGAGATAACTCTGCACTAGTGCGAGCCGCAAATGCCACTTCCAGCTTAGCTGTGCAGAAGAAGAACAACAAGAAGAAGAAATATCTCGAAATATGTCCGTCAGGCCCCTTCCCTTGAGATAAATCTGCAAATATCTCGGAAACGAAGCGAGCTATGGCAAAATGTGAAGAGGCGTTCTTTGTAGAGAATTATGTTTCCTACAATTTATGTTCTATGATATTTTTTGATCAGATGCGTAGTTCTCGAGATATGTCAAGATATTTAAAAGTTCCGAAGCCGCACCAACATAATAGAGATACAGAAACACCGTGGCCCCTTTCTTTGAGATATCTCTGCACTATTGCGAGCTGCAAATGCCACTTCCAGCTTAGCTGTGCAGAAGATGAACAACAAGAAGAAGAAATATCTCGAAATATGTCCGTGAGGCCCCTTCCCTTGAGATAAATCTGCAAATATCTCGGAAACCAAGCGAGCTATGGCAAAATGTTAAGAGACCTTATTTGTAGAGAATTAGGTTTCCTACTTTTTATGTTCTATGATATTTTTAGATCAGATGCGTAGTTCTCGAGATATATCAAGATATTTAAAAGTTCCGAAACCGCACCAACATAATAGAGATACAGAAACACCGTGGCCCCTTTCTTTGAGATAACTCTGCACTAGTGCGAGCCGCAAATGCCACTTCCAGCTTAGCTGTGCAGAAGAAGAACAACAAGAAGAAGAAATATCTCGAAGTATGTCCGTTAGGCCCCTTCCCTTGAGATAAATCTGCAAATATCTCGGAAACGAAGCGAGCTATGGCAAAATGTTAAGAGACCTTTTTTGTAGAGAATTAAGTTTCCTACTCTTTATGTTCTATGATATTTTTTGATCAGATGCGTAGTTCTCGAGATATATCAAGACATTTAAAAGTTCCGAAGCCGCACCAACATAATAGAGATACAGAAACACCGTGGCCCCTTTCTTTGAGATAACTCTGCACTATTGCGAGCTGGAAATGCCACTTCCAGTTTAGCTGTGCAGAAGAAGAACAACAAGAAGAAGAAATATCTCGGAATATGTTCGTTAGGCCCCTTCCCTTGAGATAAATCTGCAAATATCTCGGAAACGAAGCGAGCTATGGCAAAATGTTAAGAGACCTTTTTTGTAGAGAATTAAGTTTCCTACTTTTTATGTTCTATGATATTTTTTGATCAGATGCGTAGTTCTCGAGATATATGAAGATATTTAAAAGTTCCGAAGCCGCATCAACATAATCGAGATACAGAAACACCGTGGCCCCTTTCATTGAGATAACTCTGCACTAGTGCGAGCCGCAAATGCCACTTCCAGCTTAGCTGTGCAGAAGAAGAACAACAAGAAGAAGAAATATCTCGAAATATGTCCGTCAGGCCCCTTCCCTTGAGATAAATCTGCAAATATCTCGGAAACGAAGAGAGCTATGGCAAAATGTTAAGAGACCTTTTTGGTAGAGAATTAAGTTTCCTACTTTTCATGTTCTATGATATTTTTTGATCAGATGCGTAGTTCTCGAGATATATCAAGATATTTAAAAGTTCCGAAGCCGCACCAACATAATAGAGATACAGAAACACCGTGGCCCCTTTCTTTGAGATAATTCTGCACTATTGCGAGCTGCAAATGCCACTTCCAGCTTAGCTGTGCAGAAGAAGAACAACAAGAAGAAGAAATATCTCGAAATATGTCCGTCAGGCCAGTTCCTTTGAGCTGAATCTGCAAATATCTCGGAAACGAAGCGAGCTATGGCAAAATGTTAAGAGACCTTTTTTGTAGAGAATTATGTTTCCTACAATTTATGTTCTATGATATTTTTTGATCAGAAGCGTAGTTTTCGAGATATATCGAGATACTTAAAAGTTCCGAAGCCGCACCAACATAATAGAGATACAGAAACACCGTGGCCCCTTTCTTTGAGATAACTGTGCACTAGTGCGAGCCGCAAATGCCACTTCCAGCTTAGCTGTGCAGAAGAAGAACAACAAGTAGAAGAAATATCTCGAAATATGTCCGTCAGGCCCCTTCCCTTGAGATAAATCTGCAAATATCTCGGAAACGAAGCGAGCTATGGCAAAATGTTAAGAGACCTTTTTTGTAGAGAATTAAGTTTCCTACTTTTTATGTTCTATGATATTTTTTGATCAGATGCGTAGTTCTCGAGATATATGAAGATATTTAAAAGTTCCGAAGCCGCACCAACATAATAGAGATACAGAAACACCGTGGCCCCTTTCTTTCAGATAAATCTGCACTATTGCGAGCTGCAAATGCCACTTCCAGCTTAGCTGTGCAGAAGAAGAACAACAAGAAGAAGAAATATCTCGAAATATGTCCGTCAGGCCCCTTCCCTTGAGATATATCTGCAAATATCTCGGAAACGAAGCGAGCTATGGCAAAATCTTAAGAGACCTTTTTTGTAGAGAATTATGTTTCCTACAATTTAGGTTCTATGATATTTTTTGATCAGAAGCGTAGTTTTCGAGATATATCGAGATATTTAAAAGTTCCGAAGCCGCACCAACATAATAGAGATACAGAAACACCGTGGCCCCTTTCATTGAGATAACTCTGCACTAGTGCGAGCCGCAAATGCCACTTCCAGCTTAGCTGTGCAGAAGAAGAACAACAAGAAGAAGAAATATCTCGAAATATGTCCGTCAGGCCCCTTCCCTTGAGATAAATCTGCAAATATCTCGGAAACGAAGAGAGCTATGGCAAAATGTTAAGAGACCTTTTTGGTAGAGAATTAAGTTTCCTACTTTTCATGTTCTATGATATTTTTTGATCAGAAGCGTAGTTTTCGAGATATATCGAGATATTTAAAAGTTCCGAAGACGCACCAACATAATAGAGATACAGAAACACCGTGGCCCCTTTCTTTGATATAACTGTGCACTAGTGCGAGCCGCAAATGCCACTTCCAGCTTAGCTGTGCAGAAGAAGAAGAACAAGAAGAAGAAATATCTCGAAATATGTCCGTCAGGCCCCTTCCCTTGAGATATATCTGCAAATATCTCGGAAACGAAGTGAGCTATGGCAAAATGTTAAGAGACCGTTTTTGTAGAGAATTAAGTTTCCTACTTTTTATGTTCTATGATATTTTTTGATCAGACGCGTAGTTCTCGAGATATATCAAGATATTTAAAAGTTCCGAAGCCCCACCAACATAATAGAGATACAGAAACACTGTGGCCCCTTTCTTTGAGATAACTCTGCACTATTGCGAGCTGCAAATGCCACTTCCAGCTTAGCTGTGCAGAAGAAGAACAACAAGAAGAAGAAATATCTCGAAATATGTCCGTCAGGCCCCTTCCCTTGAGATAAATCTGCAAATATCTCGGAAACGAAGCGAGCTATGGCAAAATGTTAAGAGACCTTTTTTGTAGAGAATTAAGTTTCCTACTTTTTATGTTCGATGATATTTTTTGATCAGATGCGTAGTTCTCGAGATATATCAAGATATTTCAAAGTTCCGAAGCTGCACCAACATAATAGAGATACAGAAACACCGTGGCCCCTTTCATTGAGATAACTCTGCACTAGTGCGAGCCGCAAATGCCACTTCCAGCTTAGCTGTGCAGAAGAAGAACAACAAGAAGAAGAAATATCTCGAAATATGTCCGTCAGGCCCCTTCCCTTGAGATATATCTGCAAATGTCTCGGAAACGAAGCGAGCTATGGCAAAATGTTAAGAGACCTTTTTTGTAGAGAATTATGTTTCCTACAATTTAGGTTCTATGATATTTTTTGATCAGAAGCGTAGTTTTCGAGATATATCGAGATATTTAAAAGTTCCGAAGACGCACCAACATAATAGAGATACAGAAACACCGTGGCCCCTTTCTTTGAGATAACTCTGCACTAGTGCGAGCCGCAAATGCCACTTCCAGCTTAGCTGTGCAGAAGAAGAACAACAAGAAGAAGAAATATCTCGAAATATGTCCGTCAGGCCCCTTCCCTTGAGATAAATATGCAAATATCTCGGAAACGAAGCGAGCTATGGCAAAATGTTAAGAGACCTTTTTTGTAGAGAATTAAGTTTCCTACTTTTTATGTTCTATGATATTTTTTGATCAGATGCGTAGTTCTCGAGATATATCAAGATATTTAAAAGTTCCGAAGCCGCACCAACATAATAGAGATACAGAAACACAGTGGCCCCTTTCTTTGAGATAACTCTGCACTATTGCGAGCTGTAAATGCCACTTCCAGCTTAGCTGTGCAGAAGAAGAACAACAAGAAGAAGAAATATCTCGAAATATGTCCGTCAGGCCCCTTCCCTTGAGATATATCTGCAAATATCTCGGAAACGAAGCGAGCTATGGCAAAATGTTAAGAGACCTTTTTTGTAGAGAATTATGTTTCCTACAATTTATGTTCTATGATATTTTTTGATCAGAAGCGTAGTTTTCGAGATATATCGAGATATTTAAAAGTTCCGAAGCCGCACCAACATAATAGAGATACAGAAACACCGTGGCCCCTTTCTTTGAGATAACTCTGCACTAGTGCGAGCCGCAAATGCCACTTCCAGCTTAGCTGTGCAGAAGAAGAACAACAAGAAGAAGAAATATCTCGAAATATGTCCGTCAGGCCCCTTCCCTTGAGATAAATATGCAAATATCTCGGAAACGAAGCGAGCTATGGCAAAATGTTAAGAGACGTTTTTTGTAGAGAATTATGTTTCCTACAATTTATGTTCTATGATATTTTTTGATCAGAAGCGTAGTTTTCGAGATATATCGAGATACTTAAAAGTTCCGAAGCCGCACCAACATAATAGAGATACAGAAACACCGTGGCCCCTTTCTTTGAGATAACTGTGCACTAGTGCGAGCCGCAAATGCCACTTCCAGCTTAGCTGTGCAGAAGAAGAACAACAAGAAGAAGAAATATCTCGAAATATGTCCGTCAGGCCCCTTCCCTTGAGATAAATCTGCAAATATCTCGGAAACGAAGCGAGCTATGGCAAAATGTTAAGAGACCTTTTTTGTAGAGAATTATGTTTCTTAGTTTTTATGTTCTATGATATTTTTTGATCAGACGCGTAGTTCTCGAGATATATCAAGATATTTAAAAGTTCCAAAGCCCCACCAACATAATAGAGATACAGAAGCACCGTGGCCCCTTTCTTTGAGATATCTCTGCACTATTGCAAGCTGCAAATGCCACTTCCAGCTTAGATGTGCAGAAGAAGAACAACAAGAAGAAGAAATATCTCGGAATATGTCCGTCAGGCCACTTCCCTTGAGATAAATCTGCAAATATCTCGGAAACGAAGCGAGCTATGGCAAAATGTTAAGAGACCTTTTTTGTAGAGAATTATGTTTCCTACAATTTATGTTCTATGATATTTTTTGATCAGAAGCGTAGTTTTCGAGATATATCGAGATATTTAAAAGTTCCGAAGCCGCACCAACATAATAGAGATACAGAAACACCGTGGCCCCTTTCATTGAGATAACTCTGCACTAGTGCGAGCCGCAAATGCCACTTCCAGCTTAGCTGTGCAGAAGAAGAACAACAAGAAGAAGAAATATCTCGAAATATGTCCGTCAGGCCCCTTCCCTTGAGATAAATCTGCAAATATCTCGGAAACGAAGAGAGCTATGGCAAAATGTTAAGAGACCTTTTTGGTAGAGAATTAAGTTTCCTACTTTTCATGTTCTATGATATTTTTTGATCAGATGCGTAGTTCTCGAGATATATCAAGATATTTAAAAGTTCCGAAGCCGCACCAACATAATAGAGATACAGAAACACCGTGGCCCCTTTCTTTGAGATAACTCTGCACTATTGCGAGCTGCAAATGCCACTTCCAGCTTAGCTGTGCAGAAGAAGAACAACAAGAAGAAGAAATATCTCGAAATATGTCCGTCAGGCCAGTTCCTTTGAGCTGAATCTGCAAATATCTCGGAAACGAAGCGAGCTATGGCAAAATGTTAAGAGACATTTTTTGTAGAGAATTATGTTTCCTACAATTTTGGTTCTATGATATTTTTTGATCAGAAGCGTAGTTTTCGAGATATATCGAGATATTTAAAAGTTCCGAAGCCGCACCAACATAATAGAGATACAGAAACACCGTGGCCCCTTTCTTTGAGATAACTCTGCACTAGTGCGAGCCGCAAATGCCACTTCCAGCTTAGCTGTGCAGAAGAAGAACAACAAGAAGAAGAAATATCTCGAAATATGTCCGTCAGGCCCCTTCCCTTGAGATAAATATGCAAATATCTCGGAAACGAAGCGAGCTATGGCAAAATGTTAAGAGACCTTTTTTGTAGAGAACTAAGTTTCCTACTTTTTATGTTGTATGATATTTTTTGATCAGATGCGTAGTTCTCGAGATATATCAAGATATTTAAAAGTTCCGAAGCCGCACCAACATAATAGAGATACAGAAACACCGTGGCCCCTTTCTTTGAGATAACTCTGCACTATTGCGAGCTGTAAATGCCACTTCCAGCTTAGCTGTGCAGAAGAAGAACAACAAGAAGAAGAAATATCTCGAAATATGTCCGTCAGGCCCCTTCCCTTGAGATATATCTGCAAATATCTCGGAAACGAAGCGAGCTATGGCAAAATGTTAAGAGACCTTTTTTGTAGAGAATTAAGTTTCCTACTTTTTATGTTCTATGATATTTTTTGATCAGATGCGTAGTTCTCGAGATATATCAAGATATTTAAAAGTTCCGAAGCCGCACCAACATAATAGAGATACAGAAACACCGTGGCCCCTTTCTTTGAGATAACTCTGCACCATTGCGAGCTGCAAATGCCACTTCCAGCTTAGCTGTGCAGAGCAAGAACAACAAGAAGAAGAAATATCTCGAAATATGTCCGTCAGACCCCTTCCCTTGAGATGAATCTGCAAATATCTCGGAAACGAAGCGAGCTATGGCAAAATGTTAAGAGACCTTTTTTGTAGGGAATAATGTTTCCTACAATTTACGTTCTATGATATTTTTTGATCAGAAGCGTAGTTTTCGAGATATATCGAGATATTTAAAAGTTCCGAAGACGCACCAACATAATAGAGATACAGAAACACCGTGGCCCCTTTCTTTGATATAACTGTGCACTAGTGCGAGCCGCAAATGCCACTTCCAGCTTAGCTGTGCAGAAGAAGAAGAACAAGAAGAAGAAATATCTCGAAATATGTCCGTCAGGCCCCTTCCCTTGAGATATATCTGCAAATATCTCGGAAACGAAGTGAGCTATGGCAAAATGTTAAGAGACCGTTTTTGTAGAGAATTAAGTTTCCTACTTTTTATGTTCTATGATATTTTTTGATCAGACGCGTAGTTCTCGAGATATATCAAGATATTTAAAAGTTCCGAAGCCCCACCAACATAATAGAGATACAGAAACACTGTGGCCCCTTTCTTTGAGATAACTCTGCACTATTGCGAGCTGCAAATGCCACTTCCAGCTTAGCTGTGCAGAAGAAGAACAACAAGAAGAAGAAATATCTCGAAATATGTCCGTCAGGCCCCTTCCCTTGAGATAAATCTGCAAATATCTCGGAAACGAAGCGAGCTATGGCAAAATGTTAAGAGACCTTTTTTGTAGAGAATTAAGTTTCCTACTTTTTATGTTCGATGATATTTTTTGATCAGATGCGTAGTTCTCGAGATATATCAAGATATTTCAAAGTTCCGAAGCTGCACCAACATAATAGAGATACAGAAACACCGTGGCCCCTTTCATTGAGATAACTCTGCACTAGTGCGAGCCGCAAATGCCACTTCCAGCTTAGCTGTGCAGAAGAAGAACAACAAGAAGAAGAAATATCTCGAAATATGTCCGTCAGGCCCCTTCCCTTGAGATATATCTGCAAATGTCTCGGAAACGAAGCGAGCTATGGCAAAATGTTAAGAGACCTTTTTTGTAGAGAATTATGTTTCCTACAATTTAGGTTCTATGATATTTTTTGATCAGAAGCGTAGTTTTCGAGATATATCGAGATATTTAAAAGTTCCGAAGACGCACCAACATAATAGAGATACAGAAACACCGTGGCCCCTTTCTTTGAGATAACTCTGCACTAGTGCGAGCCGCAAATGCCACTTCCAGCTTAGCTGTGCAGAAGAAGAACAACAAGAAGAAGAAATATCTCGAAATATGTCCGTCAGGCCCCTTCCCTTGAGATAAATCTGCAAATATCTCGGAAACGAAGAGAGCTATGGCAAAATGTTAAGAGACCTTTTTGGTAGAGAATTAAGTTTCCTACTTTTCATGTTCTATGATATTTTTTGATCAGATGCGTAGTTCTCGAGATATATCAAGATATTTAAAAGTTCCGAAGCCGCACCAACATAATAGAGATACAGAAACACCGTGGCCCCTTTCTTTGAGATAACTCTGCACTATTGCGAGCTGCAAATGCCACTTCCAGCTTAGCTGTGCAGAAGAAGAACAACAAGAAGAAGAAATATCTCGAAATATGTCCGTCAGGCCAGTTCCTTTGAGCTGAATCTGCAAATATCTCGGAAACGAAGCGAGCTATGGCAAAATGTTAAGAGACATTTTTTGTAGAGAATTATGTTTCCTACAATTTAGGTTCTATGATATTTTTTGATCAGAAGCGTAGTTTTCGAGATATATCGAGATATTTAAAAGTTCCGAAGCCGCACCAACATAATAGAGATACAGAAACACCGTGGCCCCTTTCTTTGAGATAACTCTGCACTAGTGCGAGCCGCAAATGCCACTTCCAGCTTAGCTGTGCAGAAGAAGAACAACAAGAAGAAGAAATATCTCGAAATATGTCCGTCAGGCCCCTTCCCTTGAGATAAATATGCAAATATCTCGGAAACGAAGCGAGCTATGGCAAAATGTTAAGAGACCTTTTTTGTAGAGAACTAAGTTTCCTACTTTTTATGTTGTATGATATTTTTTGATCAGATGCGTAGTTCTCGAGATATATCAAGATATTTAAAAGTTCCGAAGCCGCACCAACATAATAGAGATACAGAAACACCGTGGCCCCTTTCTTTGAGATAACTCTGCACTATTGCGAGCTGTAAATGCCACTTCCAGCTTAGCTGTGCAGAAGAAGAACAACAAGAAGAAGAAATATCTCGAAATATGTCCGTCAGGCCCCTTCCCTTGAGATATATCTGCAAATATCTCGGAAACGAAGCGAGCTATGGCAAAATGTTAAGAGACCTTTTTTGTAGAGAATTAAGTTTCCTACTTTTTATGTTCTATGATATTTTTTGATCAGATGCGTAGTTCTCGAGATATATCAAGATATTTAAAAGTTCCGAAGCCGCACCAACATAATAGAGATACAGAAACACCGTGGCCCCTTTCTTTGAGATAACTCTGCACTATTGCGAGCTGGGAATGCCACTTCCAGTTTAGCTGTGCAGAAGAAGAACAACAAGAAGAAGAAATATCTCGAAATATGTCCGTTAGGCCCCTTCCCTTGAGATATATCTGCAAATATCTCGGAAACGAAGCGAGCTATGGCAAAATGTTAAGAGACCTTTTTTGTAGAGAATTAAGTTTCCTACTTTTTATGTTCTATGATATTTTTTGATCAGATGCGTAGTTCTCGAGATATACCAAGATATTTAAAAGTTCCGAAGCCGCACCAACATAATAGAGATACAGAAACACCGTGGCCCCTTTCTTTGAGATAACTCTGCACAATTGCGAGCTGCAAATGCCACTTCCAGCTTAGCTGTGCAGAAGAAGAACAACAAGAAGAAGAAATATCTCGAAATATGTCCGTCAGGCCCCTTCCCTTGAGATACATCGGCAAGTATCTCGGAAACGAAGCGAGCTATGGCAAAATGTTAAGAGACCTTTTTTGTAGAGAATTAAGTTTTCTACTTTTTATGTTCCATGATATTTTTTGATCAGATGCGTAGTTCTCGAGATATATCAAGATATTTAAAAGTTCTGAAGCTGCACCAACATAATAGAGATACAGAAACACCGTGGCCCCTTTCTTTGAGATAACTCTGCACTAGTGCGAGCCGCAAATGCCACTTCCAGCTTAGCTGTGCAGAAGAAGAACAACAAGAAGAAGATATATCTGGAAATATGTCTGTTAGGCCCCTTCCCTTGATATAAATCTGCAAATATCTCGGAAACGAAGCGAGCTATGGCAAAATTTTAAGAGACGTTTTTTGTAGAGAATTATGTTTCCTACAATTTATGTTCTATGATATTTTTTGATCAGAAGCGTAGTTTTCGAGATATATCGAGATATTTAAAAGTTCCGAAGCCGCACCAACATAATAGAGATACAGAAACACCGTGGCCCCTTTCTTTGAGATAACGCTGCACTAGTGCGAGCCGCAAATGCCACTTCCAGCTTAGCTGTGCAGAAGAAGAACAACAAGAAGAAGAAATATCTCGAAATATGTCCGTCAGGCCCCTTCCCTTGAGATATATCTGCAAATATCTCGGAAACGAAGAGAGCTATGGCAAAATGTTAAGAGACCCTTTTTGTAGAGAATTAAGTTTCCTACTTTTCATGTTCTATGATATTTTTTGATCAGATGCGTAGTTCTCGAGATATATCAAGATATTTAAAAGTTCCGAAGCCGCACCAACATAATAGAGATACAGAAACACCGTGGCCCCTTTCTTTGAGATAACTCTGCACTATTGCGAGCTGCAAATGCCACTTCCAGCTTAGCTGTGCAGAAGAAGAACGACAAGAAGAAGAAATATCTCGAAATATGTCCGTCAGGCCCCTTCCCTTGAGATAAATCTGCAAATATCTCGGAAACGAAGAGAGCTATGGCAAAATGTTAAGAGACATTTTTTGTAGAGAATTAAGTTTCCTACTTTTCATGTTCTATGATATTTTTTGATCAGATGCGTAGTTCTCGAGATATATCAAGATATTTAAAAGTTCCGAAGCCGCACCAACATAATGGAGATACAGAAACACCGTGGCCCCTTTCGTTGAGATAACTCTGCACTAGTGCGAGCCGCAAATGCCACTTCCAGCTTAGCTGTGCAGAAGAAGAACAACAAGAAGAAGAAATATCTCGAAATATGTCCGTCAGGCCAGTTCCTTTGAGCTGAATCTGCAAATATCTCGGAAACGAAGCGAGCTATGGCAAAATGTTAAGAGACATTTTTTGTAGAGAATTATGTTTCCTACAATTTAGGTTCTATGATATTTTTTGATCAGAAGCGTAGTTTTCGAGATATATCGAGATATTTAAAAGTTCCGAAGCCGCACCAACATAATAGAGATACAGAAACACCGTGGCCCCTTTCTTTGAGATAACTCTGCACTAGTGCGAGCCGCAAATGCCACTTCCAGCTTAGCTGTGCAGAAGAAGAACAACAAGAAGAAGAAATATCTCGAAATATGTCCGTCAGGCCCCTTCCCTTGAGATAAATATGCAAATATCTCGGAAACGAAGCGAGCTATGGCAAAATGTTAAGAGACCTTTTTTGTAGAGAACTAAGTTTCCTACTTTTTATGTTGTATGATATTTTTTGATCAGATGCGTAGTTCTCGAGATATATCAAGATATTTAAAAGTTCCGAAGCCGCACCAACATAATAGAGATACAGAAACACCGTGGCCCCTTTCTTTGAGATAACTCTGCACTATTGCGAGCTGTAAATGCCACTTCCAGCTTAGCTGTGCAGAAGAAGAACAACAAGAAGAAGAAATATCTCGAAATATGTCCGTCAGGCCCCTTCCCTTGAGATATATCTGCAAATATCTCGGAAACGAAGCGAGCTATGGCAAAATGTTAAGAGACCTTTTTTGTAGAGAATTAAGTTTCCTACTTTTTATGTTCTATGATATTTTTTGATCAGATGCGTAGTTCTCGAGATATATCAAGATATTTAAAAGTTCCGAAGCCGCACCAACATAATAGAGATACAGAAACACCGTGGCCCCTTTCTTTGAGATAACTCTGCACTATTGCGAGCTGGGAATGCCACTTCCAGTTTAGCTGTGCAGAAGAAGAACAACAAGAAGAAGAAATATCTCGAAATATGTCCGTTAGGCCCCTTCCCTTGAGATATATCTGCAAATATCTCGGAAACGAAGCGAGCTATGGCAAAATGTTAAGAGACCTTTTTTGTAGAGAATTAAGTTTCCTACTTTTTATGTTCTATGATATTTTTTGATCAGATGCGTAGTTCTCGAGATATACCAAGATATTTAAAAGTTCCGAAGCCGCACCAACATAATAGAGATACAGAAACACCGTGGCCCCTTTCTTTGAGATAACTCTGCACAATTGCGAGCTGCAAATGCCACTTCCAGCTTAGCTGTGCAGAAGAAGAACAACAAGAAGAAGAAATATCTCGAAATATGTCCGTCAGGCCCCTTCCCTTGAGATACATCGGCAAGTATCTCGGAAACGAAGCGAGCTATGGCAAAATGTTAAGAGACCTTTTTTGTAGAGAATTAAGTTTTCTACTTTTTATGTTCCATGATATTTTTTGATCAGATGCGTAGTTCTCGAGATATATCAAGATATTTAAAAGTTCTGAAGCTGCACCAACATAATAGAGATACAGAAACACCGTGGCCCCTTTCTTTGAGATAACTCTGCACTAGTGCGAGCCGCAAATGCCACTTCCAGCTTAGCTGTGCAGAAGAAGAACAACAAGAAGAAGATATATCTGGAAATATGTCTGTTAGGCCCCTTCCCTTGATATAAATCTGCAAATATCTCGGAAACGAAGCGAGCTATGGCAAAATGTTAAGAGACGTTTTTTGTAGAGAATTATGTTTCCTACAATTTATGTTCTATGATATTTTTTGATCAGAAGCGTAGTTTTCGAGATATATCGAGATATTTAAAAGTTCCGAAGCCGCACCAACATAATAGAGATACAGAAACACCGTGGCCCCTTTCTTTGAGATAACGCTGCACTAGTGCGAGCCGCAAATGCCACTTCCAGCTTAGCTGTGCAGAAGAAGAACAACAAGAAGAAGAAATATCTCGAAATATGTCCGTCAGGCCCCTTCCCTTGAGATATATCTGCAAATATCTCGGAAACGAAGAGAGCTATGGCAAAATGTTAAGAGACCCTTTTTGTAGAGAATTAAGTTTCCTACTTTTCATGTTCTATGATATTTTTTGATCAGATGCGTAGTTCTCGAGATATATCAAGATATTTAAAAGTTCCGAAGCCGCACCAACATAATAGAGATACAGAAACACCGTGGCCCCTTTCTTTGAGATAACTCTGCACTATTGCGAGCTGCAAATGCCACTTCCAGCTTAGCTGTGCAGAAGAAGAACGACAAGAAGAAGAAATATCTCGAAATATGTCCGTCAGGCCCCTTCCCTTGAGATAAATCTGCAAATATCTCGGAAACGAAGAGAGCTATGGCAAAATGTTAAGAGACATTTTTTGTAGAGAATTAAGTTTCCTACTTTTCATGTTCTATGATATTTTTTGATCAGATGCGTAGTTCTCGAGATATATCAAGATATTTAAAAGTTCCGAAGCCGCACCAACATAATGGAGATACAGAAACACCGTGGCCCCTTTCGTTGAGATAACTCTGCACTAGTGCGAGCCGCAAATGCCACTTCCAGCTTAGCTGTGCAGAAGAAGAACAACAAGAAGAAGAAATATCTCGAAATATGTCCGTCAGGCCCCTTCCCTTGAGATAAATCTGCAAATATCTCGGAAACGAAGCGAGCTATGCCAAAATGTTAAGAGACCTTTTTTGTAGAAAATTAAGTTTCCTACTTTTTATGTTCTATGATATTTTTTGATCAGATGCGTAGTTCTCGAGATATATCAAGATATTTAAAAGTTCCGAAGCCGCACCAACATAATAGGGATACAGAAACACCGTGGCCCCTTTCTTTGAGATAACTCTGCACTAGTGCGAGCCGCAAATGCCACTTCCAGCTTAGCTGTGCAGAAGAAGAACAACAAGAAGAAGAAATATCTCGAAATATGTCCGTCAGGCCCCTTCCCTTGAGATAAATCTGCAAATATCTCGGAAACCAAGCGAGCTATGGCAAAATGTTAAGAGACCTTTTTTGTAGAGAATAATGTTTCCTACAATTTACGTTCTCTGATATTTTTTGATCAGAAGCGTAGTTTTCGAGATATATCGAGATATTTAAAAGTTCCGAAGCCGCACCAACATAATAGAGATACAGAAACACCGTGGCCCCTTTCTTTGAGATAACTCTGCACGATTGCGAGCTGGAAATGCCACTTCCAGTTTAGCTGTGCAGAAGAAGAACAACAAGAAGAAGAAATATCTCGAAATATGTCGATCAGGACCCTTCCCTTGAGATAAATCTGCAAATATCTCGGAAACGAAGCGAGCTATGGCAAAATGTTAAGAGATCTTTTTTGTAGAGAATTATGTTTCCTACAATTTATGTTCCATGATATTTTTTGATCAGATGCGTAGTTCTCGAGATATATCGAGATATTTAAAAGTTCTGAAGCTGCACCAACATAATAGAGGTACAGAAACACCGTGGCCCCTTTCTTTGAGATAACTCTGCACTAGTGCGAGCCGCAAATGCCACTTCCAGCTTAGCTGTGCAGAAGAAGAACAACAAGAAGAAGAAATATCTGGAAATATGTCCGTTAGGCCCCTTCCCTTGAGATAAATCTGCAAATATCTCGGAAACGAAGCGAGCTATGGCAAAATGTTAAGAGACCTTTTTTGTAGAGAATTATGGTTCCTACTTTTTATGTTCTATGATATTTTTTGATCAGACGCGTAGTTCTCGAGATATATCAAGATATTTAAAAGTTCCGAAGCCGCACCAACATAATAGAGATACAGAAACACCGTGGCCCCTTTCTTTGAGATATCTCTGCACTATTGCGAGCTGCAAATGCCACTTCCAGCTTAGCTGTGCAGAAGAAGAACAACAAGAAGAAGAAATATCTCGAAATATGTCCGTCAGGCCCCTTCCCTTGAGATAAATCTGCAAATATCTCGGAAACGAAGCGAGCTATGGCAAAATGTTAAGAGACCTTTTTTGTAGAGAATAATGTTTCCTACAATTTACGTTCTATGATATTTTTTGATCAGAAGCGTAGTTTTCGAGATATATCAAGATATTTAAAAGTTCCGAAGCCGCACCAACATAATAGAGATACAGAAACACCGTGGCCCCTTTCTTTGAGATAACTCTGCACAATTGCGAGCTGCAAATGCCACTTCCAGCTTAGCTGTGCAGAAGAAGAACAACAAGAAGAAGAAATACCTCGAAATATGTCCGTCAGACCCCTTCCCTTGAGATAAATCTGCAAATATCTCGGAAACGAAGGGAGCTATGGCAAAACGTTAAGAGACCTTTTTTGTAGAGAATTAGGTTTCCTACTTTTTATGTTCTATGATATTTTTTGATCAGATGCGTAGTTCTCGAGATATATCAAGATATTTAAAAGCTCCGAAGCTGCACCAACATAATAGAGGTACAGAAACACCGTGGCCCCTTTCTTTGAGATAACTCTGCACTAGTGCGAGCCGCAAATGCCACTTCCAGCTTAGCTGTGCAGAAGAAGAACAACAAGAAGAAGAAATATCTCGAAATATGTCCGTCAGGCCCCTTCCCTTGAGATAAATCTGCAAATATCTCGGAAACGAAGCGAGCTACGGCAAAATGTTCAGAGACATTTTTTGTAGAAAATTAAGTTTCCTACTTTTTATGTTCTATGATATTTTTTGATCAGATGCGTAGTTCTCGAGATATATCGAGATATTTAAAAGTTCCGAAGCCGCACCAACATAATAGAGATACAGAAACACCGTGGCCCCTTTCTTTGAGATAACTCTGCACTAGTGCGAGCCGCAAATGCCACTTCCAGCTTAGCTGTGCAGAAGAAGAACAACAAGAAGAAGAAATATCTCGAAATATGTCCGTCAGGCCCCTTCCCTTGAGATATATCTGCAAATATCTCGGAAACGAAGAGAGCTATGGCAAAATGTTAAGAGACCCTTTTTGTAGAGAATTAAGTTTCCTACTTTTCATGTTCTATGATATTTTTTGATCAGATGCGTAGTTCTCGAGATATATCAAGATATTTAAAAGTTCCGAAGCCGCACCAACATAATAGAGATACAGAAACACCGTGGCCCCTTTCTTTGAGATAACTCTGCACTATTGCGAGCTGCAAATGCCACTTCCAGCTTAGCTGTGCAGAAGAAGAACGACAAGAAGAAGAAATATCTCGAAATATGTCCGTCAGGCCCCTTCCCTTGAGATAAATCTGCAAATATCTCGGAAACGAAGAGAGCTATGGCAAAATGTTAAGAGACATTTTTTGTAGAGAATTAAGTTTCCTACTTTTCATGTTCTATGATATTTTTTGATCAGATGCGTAGTTCTCGAGATATATCAAGATATTTAAAAGTTCCGAAGCCGCACCAACATAATGGAGATACAGAAACACCGTGGCCCCTTTCGTTGAGATAACTCTGCACTAGTGCGAGCCGCAAATGCCACTTCCAGCTTAGCTGTGCAGAAGAAGAACAACAAGAAGAAGAAATATCTCGAAATATGTCCGTCAGGCCCCTTCCCTTGAGATAAATCTGCAAATATCTCGGAAACGAAGCGAGCTATGCCAAAATGTTAAGAGACCTTTTTTGTAGAAAATTAAGTTTCCTACTTTTTATGTTCTATGATATTTTTTGATCAGATGCGTAGTTCTCGAGATATATCAAGATATTTAAAAGTTCCGAAGCCGCACCAACATAATAGGGATACAGAAACACCGTGGCCCCTTTCTTTGAGATAACTCTGCACTAGTGCGAGCCGCAAATGCCACTTCCAGCTTAGCTGTGCAGAAGAAGAACAACAAGAAGAAGAAATATCTCGAAATATGTCCGTCAGGCCCCTTCCCTTGAGATAAATCTGCAAATATCTCGGAAACCAAGCGAGCTATGGCAAAATGTTAAGAGACCTTTTTTGTAGAGAATAATGTTTCCTACAATTTACGTTCTCTGATATTTTTTGATCAGAAGCGTAGTTTTCGAGATATATCGAGATATTTAAAAGTTCCGAAGCCGCACCAACATAATAGAGATACAGAAACACCGTGGCCCCTTTCTTTGAGATAACTCTGCACGATTGCGAGCTGGAAATGCCACTTCCAGTTTAGCTGTGCAGAAGAAGAACAACAAGAAGAAGAAATATCTCGAAATATGTCGATCAGGACCCTTCCCTTGAGATAAATCTGCAAATATCTCGGAAACGAAGCGAGCTATGGCAAAATGTTAAGAGATCTTTTTTGTAGAGAATTATGTTTGCTACAATTTATGTTCCATGATATTTTTTGATCAGATGCGTAGTTCTCGAGATATATCGAGATATTTAAAAGTTCTGAAGCTGCACCAACATAATAGAGGTACAGAAACACCGTGGCCCCTTTCTTTGAGATAACTCTGCACTAGTGCGAGCCGCAAATGCCACTTCCAGCTTAGCTGTGCAGAAGAAGAACAACAAGAAGAAGAAATATCTGGAAATATGTCCGTTAGGCCCCTTCCCTTGAGATAAATCTGCAAATATCTCGGAAACGAAGCGAGCTATGGCAAAATGTTAAGAGACCTTTTTTGTAGAGAATTATGGTTCCTACTTTTTATGTTCTATGATATTTTTTGATCAGACGCGTAGTTCTCGAGATATATCAAGATATTTAAAAGTTCCGAAGCCGCACCAACATAATAGAGATACAGAAACACCGTGGCCCCTTTCTTTGAGATATCTCTGCACTATTGCGAGCTGCAAATGCCACTTCCAGCTTAGCTGTGCAGAAGAAGAACAACAAGAAGAAGAAATATCTCGAAATATGTCCGTCAGGCCCCTTCCCTTGAGATAAATCTGCAAATATCTCGGAAACGAAGCGAGCTATGGCAAAATGTTAAGAGACCTTTTTTGTAGAGAATAATGTTTCCTACAATTTACGTTCTATGATATTTTTTGATCAGAAGCGTAGTTTTCGAGATATATCGAGATATTTAAAAGTTCCGAAGACGCACCAACATAATAGAGATACAGAAACACCGTGGCCCCTTTCTTTGAGATAACTGTGCACTAGTGCGAGCCGCAAATGCCACTTCCAGCTTAGCTGTGCAGAAGAAGAACAACAAGAAGAAGAAATATCTCGAAATATGTCCGTCAGGCCCCTTCCCTTGAGATATATCTGCAAATATCTCGGAAACGAAGTGAGCTATGGCAAAATGTTAAGAGACCGTTTTTGTAGAGAATTAAGTTTCCTACTTTTTATGTTCTATGATATTTTTTGATCCGACGCGTAGTTCTCGAGATATATCAAGATATTTAAAAGTTCCGAAGCCGCACCAACATAATAGAGATACAGAAACACCGTGGCCCCTTTCTTTGAGATAACTCTGCACTATTGCGAGCTGCAAATGCCACTTCCAGCTTAGCTGTGCAGAAGAAGAACAACAAGAAGAAGAAATATCTCGAAATATGTCTGTCAGGCCCCTTCCCTTGAGATATATCTGCAAATATCTCGGAAACGAAGCGAGCTATGGCAAAATGTTGAGAGACCTTTTTTGTAGAGAATTAAGTTTCCTACTTTTTATGTTCTATGATATTTTTTGATCAGATGCGTAGTTCTCGAGATATATCAAGATATTTAAAAGTTCCGAAGCCGCACCAACATAATAGAGATACAGAAACACCGTGGCCCCTTTCTTTGAGATAACTCTGCACAATTGCGAGCTGCAAATGCCACTTCCAGCTTAGCTGTGCAGAAGAAGAACAACAAGAAGAAGAAATACCTCGAAATATGTCCGTCAGACCCCTTCCCTTGAGATAAATCTGCAAATATCTCGGAAACGAAGGGAGCTATGGCAAAACGTTAAGAGACCTTTTTTGTAGAGAATTAGGTTTCCTACTTTTTATGTTCTATGATATTTTTTGATCAGATGCGTAGTTCTCCAGATATATCAAGATATTTAAAAGCTCCGAAGCTGCACCAACATAATAGAGGTACAGAAACACCGTGGCCCCTTTCTTTGAGATAACTCTGCACTAGTGCGAGCCGCAAATGCCACTTCCAGCTTAGCTGTGCAGAAGAAGAACAACAAGAAGAAGAAATATCTCGAAATATGTCCGTCAGGCCCCTTCCCTTGAGATAAATCTGCAAATATCTCGGAAACGAAGCGAGCTACGGCAAAATGTTCAGAGACATTTTTTGTAGAAAATTAAGTTTCCTACTTTTTATGTTCTATGATATTTTTTGATCAGATGCGTAGTTCTCGAGATATATCGAGATATTTAAAAGTTCCGAAGCCGCACCAACATAATAGAGATACAGAAACACCGTGGCCCCTTTCTTTGAGATAACTCTGCACGATTGCGAGCTGCAAATGCCACTTCCAGCTTAGCTGTGCAGAAGAAGAACAACAAGAAGAAGAAATATCTCGAAATATGTCCGTCAGTCCCCTTCCCTTGAGATAAATCGGCAAGTATCTCGGAAACGAAGCGAGCTATGGCAAAATGTTAAGAGACCTTTTCTGTAGAGAATTAAGTTTTCTACTTTTTATGTTCCGTGATATTTTTTGATCAGATGCGTAGTTCTCGAGATATATCAAGATATTTAAAAGTTCCGAAGCCGCACCAACATAATAGAGATACAGAAACACCGTGGCCCCTTTCTTTGAGATATCTCTGCACTATTGCGAGCTGCAAATGCCACTTCCAGCTTAGCTGTGCAGAAGATGAACAACAAGAAGAAGAAATATCTCGAAATATGTCCGTGAGGCCCCTTCCCTTGAGATAAATCTGCAAATATCTCGGAAACCAAGCGAGCTATGGCAAAATGTTAAGAGACCTTATTTGTAGAGAATTAGGTTTCCTACTTTTTATGTTCTATGATATTTTTAGATCAGATGCGTAGTTCTCGAGATATATCAAGATATTTAAAAGTTCCGAAACCGCACCAACATAATAGAGATACAGAAACACCGTGGCCCCTTTCTTTGAGATAACTCTGCACTAGTGCGAGCCGCAAATGCCACTTCCAGCTTAGCTGTGCAGAAGAAGAACAACAAGAAGAAGAAATATCTCGAAGTATGTCCGTTAGGCCCCTTCCCTTGAGATAAATCTGCAAATATCTCGGAAACGAAGCGAGCTATGGCAAAATGTTAAGAGACCTTTTTTGTAGAGAATTAAGTTTCCTACTCTTTATGTTCTATGATATTATTTGATCAGATGCGTAGTTCTCGAGATATATCAAGACATTTAAAAGTTCCGAAGCCGCACCAACATAATAGAGATACAGAAACACCGTGGCCCCTTTCTTTGAGATAACTCTGCACTATTGCGAGCTGGAAATGCCACTTCCAGTTTAGCTGTGCAGAAGAAGAACAACAAGAAGAAGAAATATCTCGGAATATGTTCGTTAGGCCCCTTCCCTTGAGATAAATCTGCAAATATCTCGGAAACGAAGCGAGCTATGGCAAAATGTTAAGAGACCTTTTTTGTAGAGAATTAAGTTTTCTACTTTTTATGTTCTATGATATTTTTTGATCAGATGCGTAGTTCTCGAGATATATGAAGATATTTAAAAGTTCCGAAGCCGCATCAACATAATAGAGATACAGAAACACCGTGGCCCCTTTCATTGAGATAACTCTGCACTAGTGCGAGCCGCAAATGCCACTTCCAGCTTAGCTGTGCAGAAGAAGAACAACAAGAAGAAGAAATATCTCGAAATATGTCCGTCAGGCCCCTTCCCTTGAGATAAATCTGCAAATATCTCGGAAACGAAGAGAGCTATGGCAAAATGTTAAGAGACCTTTTTGGTAGAGAATTAAGTTTCCTACTTTTCATGTTCTATGATATTTTTTGATCAGATGCGTAGTTCTCGAGATATATCAAGATATTTAAAAGTTCCGAAGCCGCACCAACATAATAGAGATACAGAAACACCGTGGCCCCTTTCTTTGAGATAATTCTGCACTATTGCGAGCTGCAAATGCCACTTCCAGCTTAGCTGTGCAGAAGAAGAACAACAAGAAGAAGAAATATCTCGAAATATGTCCGTCAGGCCAGTTCCTTTGAGCTGAATCTGCAAATATCTCGGAAACGAAGCGAGCTATGGCAAAATGTTAAGAGACCTTTTTTGTAGAGAATTATGTTTCCTACAATTTATGTTCTATGATATTTTTTGATCAGAAGCGTAGTTTTCGAGATATATCGAGATACTTAAAAGTTCCGAAGCCGCACCAACATAATAGAGATACAGAAACACCGTGGCCCCTTTCTTTGGGATAACTGTGCACTAGTGCGAGCCGCAAATGCCACTTCCAGCTTAGCTGTGCAGAAGAAGAACAACAAGTAGAAGAAATATCTCGAAATATGTCCGTCAGGCCCCTTCCCTTGAGATAAATCTGCAAATATCTCGGAAACGAAGCGAGCTATGGCAAAATGTTAAGAGACCTTTTTTGTAGAGAATTAAGTTTCCTACTTTTTATGTTCTATGATATTTTTTGATCAGATGCGTAGTTCTCGAGATATATGAAGATATTTAAAAGTTCCGAAGCCGCACCAACATAATAGAGATACAGAAACACCGTGGCCCCTTTCTTTCAGATAACTCTGCACTATTGCGAGCTGCAAATGCCACTTCCAGCTTAGCTGTGCAGAAGAAGAACAACAAGAAGAAGAAATATCTCGAAATATGTCCGTCAGGCCCCTTCCCTTGAGATATATCTGCAAATATCTCGGAAACGAAGCGAGCTATGGCAAAATCTTGAGAGACCTTTTTTGTAGAGAATTATGTTTCCTACAATTTAGGTTCTATGATATTTTTTGATCAGAAGCGTAGTTTTCGAGATATATCGAGATATTTAAAAGTTCCGAAGCCGCACCAACATAATAGAGATACAGAAACACCGTGGCCCCTTTCATTGAGATAACTCTGCACTAGTGCGAGCCGCAAATGCCACTTCCAGCTTAGCTGTGCAGAAGAAGAACAACAAGAAGAAGAAATATCTCGAAATATGTCCGTCAGGCCCCTTCCCTTGAGATAAATCTGCAAATATCTCGGAAACGAAGAGAGCTATGGCAAAATGTTAAGAGACCTTTTTGGTAGAGAATTAAGTTTCCTACTTTTCATGTTCTATGATATTTTTTGATCAGATGCGTAGTTCTCGAGATATATCAAGATATTTAAAAGTTCCGAAGCCGCACCAACATAATAGAGATACAGAAACACCGTGGCCCCTTTCTTTGAGATAACTCTGCACTATTGCGAGCTGCAAATGCCACTTCCAGCTTAGCTGTGCAGAAGAAGAACAACAAGAAGAAGAAATATCTCGAAATATGTCCGTCAGGCCAGTTCCTTTGAGCTGAATCTGCAAATATCTCGGAAACGAAGCGAGCTATGGCAAAATGTTAAGAGACCTTTTTTGTAGAGAATTAAGTTTCCTACTTTTTATGTTCTATGATATTTTTTGATCAGACGCGTAGTTCTCGAGATGTATCAAGATATTTAAAAGTTCCGAAGCCGCACCAACATAATAGAGATACAGAAACACCGTGGCCCCTTTCTTTGAGATAACTCTGCACTATTGCGAGCTGCAAATGCCACTTCCAGCTTAGCTGTGCAGAAGAAGAACAACAAGAAGAAGAAATATCTCGAAATATGTCCGTCAGGCCCCTTCCCTTGAGATACATCGGGAAGTATCTCGGAAACGAAGCGAGCTATGGCAAAATGTTAAGAGACCTTTTTTGTAGAGAATTAAGTTTTCTACTTTTTATGTTCCATGAAATTTTTTGATCAGATGCGTAGTTCTCGAGATATATCAAGATATTTAAAAGTTCTGAAGCTGCACCAACATAATAGAGATACAGAAACACCGTGGCCCCTTTCTTTGAGATAACTCTGCACTAGTGCGAGCCGCAAATGCCACTTCCAGCTTAGCTG
Organism: Osmia lignaria lignaria; assembly: GCF_051020975.1. Lineage (NCBI taxonomy): Eukaryota > Metazoa > Arthropoda > Insecta > Hymenoptera > Megachilidae > Osmia > Osmia lignaria. The sequence continues at coordinate 1,062,089 of NW_027478170.1, read as the reverse complement.
TGCAGAAGAAGAACAACAAGAAGAAGAAATATCTCGAAATATGTCCGTCAGGCCCCTTCCCTTGAGATAAATCTGCAAATATCTCGGAAACGAAGCGAGCTATGGCAAAATGTTAAGAGACCTTTTTTGTAGAAAATTAAGTTTCCTACTTTTTATGTTCTATGATATTTTTTGATCAGATGCGTAGTTCTCGAGATATATCAAGATATTTAAAAGTTCCGAAGCCGCACCAACATAATAGGGATACAGAAACACCGTGGCCCCTTTCTTTGAGATAACTCTGCACTAGTGCGAGCCGCAAATGCCACTTCCAGCTTAGCTGTGCAGAAGAAGAACAACAAGAAGAAGAAATATCTCGAAATATGTCCGTCAGGCCCCTTCCCTTGAGATAAATCTGCAAATATCTCGGAAACGAAGCGAGCTATGGCAAAATGTGAAGAGGCGTTCTTTGTAGAGAATTATGTTTCCTACAATTTATGTTCTATGATATTTTTTGATCAGAAGCGTAGTTTTCGCGATATATCGAGATATTTAAAAGTTCCGAAGCCGCACCAACATAATAGAGATACAGAAACACCGTGGCCCCTTTCTTTGAGATAACTCTGCACTAGTGCGAGCCGCAAATGCCACTTCCAGCTTAGCTGTGCAGAAGAAGAACAACAAGAAGAAGAAATATCTCGAAATATGTCCGTCAGGCCCCTTCCCTTGAGATAAATCTGCAAATATCTCGGAAACGAAGCGAGCTATGGCAAAATGTTAAGAGACGTTTTTTGTAGAGAATTAAGTTTCCTACTTTTTATGTTCTATGATATTTTTTGATCAGACGCGTAGTTCTCGAGATATATCAAGATATTTAAAAGTTCCAAAGCCGCACCAACATAATAGAGATACAGAAGCACCGTGGCCCCTTTCTTTGAGATATCTCTGCACTATTGCAAGCTGCAAATGCCACTTCCAGCTTAGATGTGCAGAAGAAGAACAACAAGAAGAAGAAATATCTCGGAATATGTCCGTCAGGCCACTTCCCTTGAGATAAATCTGCAAATATCTCGGAAACGAAGCGAGCTATGGCAAAATGTTAAGAGACCTTTTTTGTAGAGAATTATGTTTCCTACAATTTATGCTCTATGATATTTTTTGATCAGAAGCGTAGTTTTCGAGATATATCGAGATATTTAAAAGTTCCGAAGCCGCACCAACATAATAGAGATACAGAAACACCGTGGCCCCTTTCTTTGAGATAACTCTGCACTAGTGCGAGCCGCAAATGCCACTTCCAGCTTAGCTGTGCAGAAGAAGAACAACAAGAAGAAGAAATATCTCGAAATATGTCCGTCAGGCCCCTTCCCTTGAGATAAATATGCAAATATCTCGGAAACGAAGCGAGCTATGGCAAACTGTTAAGAGACATTTTTTGTAGAGAATTAAGTTTCCTACTTTTTATGTTCTATGATATTTTTTGATCAGATGTGTAGTTCTCGAGATATATCAAGATACTTAAAAGTTCCGAAGCCGCACCAACATAATAGAGATACAGAAACACCGTGGCCCCTTTCTTTGAGATAACTCTGCACCATTGCGAGCTGCAAATGCCACTTCCAGCTTAGCTGTGCAGAGCAAGAACAACAAGAAGAAGAAATATCTCGAAATATGTCCGTCAGGCCAGTTCCTTTGAGCTGAATCTGCAAATATCTCGGAAACGAAGCGAGCTATGGCAAAATGTTAAGAGACGTTTTTTGTAGAGAATTATGGTTCCTACAATTTATGTTCTATGATATTTTTTGATCAGAAGCGTAGTTTTCGAGATATATCGAGATACTTAAAAGTTCCAAAGCCGCACCAACATAATAGAGATACAGAAGCACCGTGGCCCCTTTCTTTGAGATATCTCTGCACTATTGCGAGCTGCAAATGCCACTTCCAGCTTAGATGTGCAGAAGAAGAACAACAAGAAGAAGAAATATCTCGGAATATGTCCGTCAGGCCACTTCCCTTGAGATAAATCTGCAAATATCTCGGAAACGAAGCGAGCTATGGCAAAATGTTAAGAGACCTTTTTTGTAGAGAATTAAGTTTCCTACTTTTTATGTTCGATGATATTTTTTGATCAGATGCGTAGTTCTCGAGATATATCAAGATATTTAAAAGTTCCGAAGCTGCACCAACATAATAGAGGTACAGAAACACCGTGGCCTCTTTCTTTGAGATAACTCTGCACTATTGCGAGCTGCAAATGCCACTTCGAGCTTAGCTGTGCAGAAGAAGAACAACAAGAAGAAGAAATATCTCGAAATATGTCCGTCACACCCCTTCCCTTGAGATGAATCGGCAAATATCTCGGAAACGAAGCGAGCTATGGCAAAATGTTAAGAGACCTTTTTTGTAGAGAATAATGTTTCCTACAATTTACGTTCTATGATATTTTTTGATCAGAAGCGTAGTTTTCGAGATATATCGAGATATTTAAAAGTTCCGAAGACGCACCAACATAATAGAGATACAGAAACACCGTGGCCCCTTTCTTTGAGATAACTGTGCACTAGTGCGAGCCGCAAATGCCACTTCCAGCTTAGCTGTGCAGAAGAAGAAGAACAAGAAGAAGAAATATCTCGAAATATGTCCGTCAGGCCCCTTCCCTTGAGATAAATCTGCAAATATCTCGGAAACGAAGCGAGCTATGGCAAAATGTTAAGAGACCTTTTTTGTAGAGAATTATGTTTATTACTTTTTATGTTCTATGATATTTTTTGATCAGACGCGTAGTTTTCGAGATATATCGAGATATTTAAAAGTTCCGAAGACGCACCAACATAATAGAGATACAGAAACACCGTGGCCCCTTTCTTTGAGATAACTGTGCGCTAGTGCGAGCCGCAAATGCCACTTCCAGCTTAGCTGTGCAGAAGAAGAACAACAAGAAGAAGAAATATCTCGAAATATGCCCGTCAGGCCCCTTCCCTTGAAATATATCTGCAAATATCTCGGAAACGAAGCGAGCTATGGCAAAATGTTAAGAGACCGTTTTTGTAGAGAATTAAGTTTCCTACTTTTTATGTTCTATGATATTTTTTGATCAGACGCGTAGTTCTCGAGATATATCAAGATATTTAAAAGTTCCGAAGCCGCACCAACATAATAGAGATACAGAAACACCGTGGCCCCTTTCGTTGAGATAACTCTGCACTAGTGCGAGCCGCAAATGCCACTTCCAGCTTAGCTGTGCAGAAGAAGAACAACAAGAAGAAGAAATATCTCGAAATATGTCCGTCAGGCCCCTTCCCTTGAGATAAATCTGCAAATATCTCGGAAACCAAGAGAGCTATGGCAAAATGTTAAGAGACCTCTTTTGTAGAGAATTAAGTTTCCTACTTTTCATGTTCTATGATATTTTTTGATCAGATGCGTAGTTCTCGAGATATATCAAGATATTTAAAAGTTCCGAAGCCGCACCAACATAATAGAGATACAGAAACACCGTGGCCCCTTTCTTTGAGATAACTCTGCACCATTGCGAGCTGCAAATGCCACTTCCAGCTTAGCTGTGCAGAGGAAGAACAACAAGAAGAAGAAATATCTCGAAATATGTCCGTCAGGCCAGTTCCTTTGAGCTGAATCTGCAAATATCTCGGAAACGAAGCGAGCTATGGCAAAATGTTAAGAGACGTTTTTTGTAGAGAATTATGTTTCCTACAATTTATGTTCTATGATATTTTTTGATCAGAAGCGTAGTTTTCGAGATATATCGAGATACTTAAAAGTTCCGAAGCCGCACCAACATAATAGAGATACAGAAACACCGTGGCCCCTTTCTTTGAGATAACGCTGCACTAGTGCGAGCCGCAAATGCCACTTCCAGCTTAGCTGTGCAGAAGAAGAACAACAAGAAGAAGAAATATCTCGAAATATGTCCGTCAGGCCCCTTCCCTTGAGATATATCTGCAAATATCTCGGAAACGAAGAGAGCTATGGCAAAATGTTAAGAGACCCTTTTTGTAGAGAATTAAGTTTCCTACTTTTCATGTTCTATGATATTTTTTGATCAGATGCGTAGTTCTCGAGATATATCAAGATATTTAAAAGTTCCGAAGCCGCACCAACATAATAGAGATACAGAAACACCGTGGCCCCTTTCTTTGAGATAACTCTGCACTATTGCGAGCTGCAAATGCCACTTCCAGCTTAGCTGTGCAGAAGAAGAACGACAAGAAGAAGAAATATCTCGAAATATGTCCGTCAGGCCCCTTCCCTTGAGATAAATCTGCAAATATCTCGGAAACGAAGAGAGCTATGGCAAAATGTTAAGAGACCTTTTTTGTAGAGAATTAAGTTTCCTACTTTTCATGTTCTATGATATTTTTTGATCAGATGCGTAGTTCTCGAGATATATCAAGATATTTAAAAGTTCCGAAGCCGCACCAACATAATGGAGATACAGAAACACCGTGGCCCCTTTCGTTGAGATAACTCTGCACTAGTGCGAGCCGCAAATGCCACTTCCAGCTTAGCTGTGCAGAAGAAGAACAACAAGAAGAAGAAATATCTCGAAATATGTCCGTCAGGCCCCTTCCCTTGAGATAAATCTGCAAATATCTCGGAAACGAAGCGAGCTATGCCAAAATGTTAAGAGACCTTTTTTGTAGAAAATTAAGTTTCCTACTTTTTATGTTCTATGATATTTTTTGAGCAGATGCGTAGTTCTCGAGATATATCAAGATATTTAAAAGTTCCGAAGCCGCACCAACATAATAGGGATACAGAAACACCGTGGCCCCTTTCTTTGAGATAACTCTGCACGATTGCGAGCTGGAAATGCCACTTCCAGTTTAGCTGTGCAGAAGAAGAACAACAAGAAGAAGAAATATCTCGAAATATGTCGATCAGGACCCTTCCCTTGAGATAAATCTGCAAATATCTCGGAAACGAAGCGAGCTATGGCAAAATGTTAAGAGATCTTTTTTGTAGAGAATTATGTTTCCTACAATTTATGTTCCATGATATTTTTTGATCAGATGCGTAGTTCTCGAGATATATCGAGATATTTAAAAGTTCTGAAGCTGCACCAACATAATAGAGGTACAGAAACACCGTGGCCCCTTTCTTTGAGATAACTCTGCACTAGTGCGAGCCGCAAATGCCACTTCCAGCTTAGCTGTGCAGAAGAAGAACAACAAGAAGAAGAAATATCTGGAAATATGTCCGTTAGGCCCCTTCCCTTGAGATAAATCTGCAAATATCTCGGAAACGAAGCGAGCTATGGCAAAATGTTAAGAGACCTTTTTTGTAGAGAATTATGGTTCCTACTTTTTATGTTCTATGATATTTTTTGATCAGACGCGTAGTTCTCGAGATATATCAAGATATTTAAAAGTTCCGAAGCCGCACCAACATAATAGAGATACAGAAACACCGTGGCCCCTTTCTTTGAGATATCTCTGCACTATTGCGAGCTGCAAATGCCACTTCCAGCTTAGCTGTGCAGAAGAAGAACAACAAGAAGAAGAAATATCTCGAAATATGTCCGTCAGGCCCCTTCCCTTGAGATAAATCTGCAAATATCTCGGAAACGAAGCGAGCTATGGCAAAATGTTAAGCGACCGTTTTTGTAGAGAATTAAGTTTCCTACTTTTTATGTTCTATGATATTTTTTGATCAGATGCGTAGTTCTCGAGATATATCAAGATATTTAAAAGTTCCGAAGCCGCACCAACATAATAGAGATACAGAAACACCGTGGCCCCTTTCTTTGAGATAACTCTGCACTATTGCGAGCTGGGAATGCTACTTCCAGTTTAGCTGTGCAGAAGAAGAACAACAAGAAGAAGAAATATCTCGAAATATGTCCGTTAGGCCCCTTCCCTTGAGATATATCTGCAAATATCTCGGAAACGAAGCGAGCTATGGCAAAATGTTAAGAGACCTTTTTTGTAGAGAATTAAGTTTCCTACTTTTTATGTTCTATGATATTTTTTGATCAGATGCGTAGTTCTCGAGATATACCAAGATATTTAAAAGTTCCGAAGCCGCACCAACATAATAGAGATACAGAAACACCGTGGCCCCTTTCTTTGAGATAACTCTGCACGATTGCGAGCTGGAAATGCCACTTCCAGTTTAGCTGTGCAGAAGAAGAACAACAAGAAGAAGAAATATCTCGAAATATGTCCGTCAGACCCCTTCCCTTGAGATGAATCTGCAAATATCTCGGAAACGAAGCGAGCTATGGCAAAATGTTAAGAGACCTTTTTTGTAGAGAATAATGTTTCCTACAATTTACGTTCTATGATATTTTTTGATCAGAAGCGTAGTTTTCGAGATATATCGAGATATTTAAAAGTTCCGAAGACGCACCAACATAATAGAGATACAGAAACACCGTGGCCCCTTTCTTTGAGATAACTGTGCACTAGTGCGAGCCGCAAATGCCACTTCCAGCTTAGCTGTGCAGAAGAAGAACAACAAGAAGAAGAAATATCTCGAAATATGTCCGTCAGGCCCCTTCCCTTGAGATATATCTGCAAATATCTCGGAAACGAAGTGAGCTATGGCAAAATGTTAAGAGACCGTTTTTGTAGAGAATTAAGTTTCCTACTTTTTATGTTCTATGATATTTTTTGATCCGACGCGTAGTTCTCGAGATATATCAAGATATTTAAAAGTTCCGAAGCCGCACCAACATAATAGAGATACAGAAACACCGTGGCCCCTTTCTTTGAGATAACTCTGCACTATTGCGAGCTGCAAATGCCACTTCCAGCTTAGCTGTGCAGAAGAAGAACAACAAGAAGAAGAAATATCTCGAAATATGTCTGTCAGGCCCCTTCCCTTGAGATATATCTGCAAATATCTCGGAAACGAAGCGAGCTATGGCAAAATGTTGAGAGACCTTTTTTGTAGAGAATTAAGTTTCCTACTTTTTATGTTCTATGATATTTTTTGATCAGATGCGTAGTTCTCGAGATATATCAAGATATTTAAAAGTTTCGAAGCCGCACCAACATAATAGAGATACAGAAACACCGTGGCCCCTTTCTTTGAGATAACTCTGCACAATTGCGAGCTGCAAATGCCACTTCCAGCTTAGCTGTGCAGAAGAAGAACAACAAGAAGAAGAAATACCTCGAAATATGTCCGTCAGACCCCTTCCCTTGAGATAAATCTGCAAATATCTCGGAAACGAAGGGAGCTATGGCAAAACGTTAAGAGACCTTTTTTGTAGAGAATTAGGTTTCCTACTTTTTATGTTCTATGATATTTTTTGATCAGATGCGTAGTTCTCGAGATATATCAAGATATTTAAAAGCTCCGAAGCTGCACCAACATAATAGAGGTACAGAAACACCGTGGCCCCTTTCTTTGAGATAACTCTGCACTAGTGCGAGCCGCAAATGCCACTTCCAGCTTAGCTGTGCAGAAGAAGAACAACAAGAAGAAGAAATATCTCGAAATATGTCCGTCAGGCCCCTTCCCTTGAGATAAATCTGCAAATATCTCGGAAACGAAGCGAGCTACGGCAAAATGTTCAGAGACATTTTTTGTAGAAAATTAAGTTTCCTACTTTTTATGTTCTATGATATTTTTTGATCAGATGCGTAGTTCTCGAGATATATCGAGATATTTAAAAGTTCCGAAGCCGCACCAACATAATAGAGATACAGAAACACCGTGGCCCCTTTCTTTGAGATAACTCTGCACGATTGCGAGCTGCAAATGCCACTTCCAGCTTAGCTGTGCAGAAGAAGAACAACAAGAAGAAGAAATATCTCGAAATATGTCCGTCAGGCCCCTTCCCTTGAGATAAATCGGCAAGTATCTCGGAAACGAAGCGAGCTATGGCAAAATGTTAAGAGACCTTTTCTGTAGAGAATTAAGTTTTCTACTTTTTATGTTCCATGATATTTTTTGATCAGATGCGTAGTTCTCGAGATATATCAAGATATTTAAAAGTTCCGAAGCCGCACCAACATAATAGAGATACAGAAACACCGTGGCCCCTTTCTTTGAGATATCTCTGCACTATTGCGAGCTGTAAATGCCACTTCCAGCTTAGCTGTGCAGAAGATGAACAACAAGAAGAAGAAATATCTCGAAATATGTCCGTTAGGCCCCTTCCCTTGAGATAAATCTGCAAATATCTCGGAAACGAAGAGAGCTATGGCAAAATGTTAAGAGACCTTTTTGGTAGAGAATTAAGTTTCCTACTTTTCATGTTCTATGATATTTTTTGATCAGATGCGTAGTTCTCGAGATATATCAAGATATTTAAAAGTTCCGAAGCCGCACCAACATAATAGAGATACAGAAACACCGTGGCCCCTTTCTTTGAGATAATTCTGCACTATTGCGAGCTGCAAATGCCACTTCCAGCTTAGCTGTGCAGAAGAAGAACAACAAGAAGAAGAAATATCTCGAAATATGTCCGTCACACCCCTGCCCTTGAGATGAATCGGCAAATATCTCGGAAACGAAGCGAGCTATGGCAAAATGTTAAGAGACCTTTTTTGTAGAGAATAATGTTTCCTACAATTTACGTTCTATGATATTTTTTGATCAGAAGCGTAGTTTTCGAGATATATCGAGATATTTAAAAGTTCCGAAGACGCACCAACATAATAGAGATACAGAAACACCGTGGCCCCTTTCTTTGAGATAACTGTGCACTAGTGCGAGCCGCAAATGCCACTTCCAGCTTAGCTGTGCAGAAGAAGAAGAACAAGAAGAAGAAATATCTCGAAATATGTCCGTCAGGCCCCTTCCCTTGAGATATATCTGCAAATATCTCGGAAACGAAGTGAGCTATGGCAAAATGTTAAGAGACCGTTTTTGTAGAGAATTAAGTTTCCTACTTTTTATGTTCTATGATATTTTTTGATCAGACGCGTAGTTCTCGAGATATATCAAGATATTTAAAAGTTCCGAAGCCCCACCAACATAATAGAGATACAGAAACACTGTGGCCCCTTTCTTTGAGATAACTCTGCACTATTGCGAGCTGCAAATGCCACTTCCAGCTTAGCTGTGCAGAAGAAGAACAACAAGAAGAAGAAATATCTCGAAATATGTCCGTCAGGCCCCTTCCCTTGAGATAAATCTGCAAATATCTCGGAAACGAAGCGAGCTATGGCAAAATGTTAAGAGACCTTTTTTGTAGAGAATTATGTTTATTACTTTTTATGTTCTATGATATTTTTTGATCAGACGCGTAGTTTTCGAGATATATCGAGATATTTAAAAGTTCCGAAGACGCACCAACATAATAGAGATACAGAAACACCGTGGCCCCTTTCTTTGAGATAACTGTGCGCTAGTGCGAGCCGCAAATGCCACTTCCAGCTTAGCTGTGCAGAAGAAGAACAACAAGAAGAAGAAATATCTCGAAATATGCCCGTCAGGCCCCTTCCCTTGAAATATATCTGCAAATATCTCGGAAACGAAGCGAGCTATGGCAAAATGTTAAGAGACCGTTTTTGTAGAGAATTAAGTTTCCTACTTTTTATGTTCTATGATATTTTTTGATCAGACGCGTAGTTCTCGAGATATATCAAGATATTTAAAAGTTCCGAAGCCGCACCAACATAATAGAGATACAGAAACACCGTGGCCCCTTTCGTTGAGATAACTCTGCACTAGTGCGAGCCGCAAATGCCACTTCCAGCTTAGCTGTGCAGAAGAAGAACAACAAGAAGAAGAAATATCTCGAAATATGTCCGTCAGGCCCCTTCCCTTGAGATAAATCTGCAAATATCTCGGAAACCAAGAGAGCTATGGCAAAATGTTAAGAGACCTCTTTTGTAGAGAATTAAGTTTCCTACTTTTCATGTTCTATGATATTTTTTGATCAGATGCGTAGTTCTCGAGATATATCAAGATATTTAAAAGTTCCGAAGCCGCACCAACATAATAGAGATACAGAAACACCGTGGCCCCTTTCTTTGAGATAACTCTGAACTATTGCGAGCTGCAAATGCCACTTCCAGCTTAGCTGTGCAGAAGAAGAACAACAAGAAGAAGAAATATCTCGAAATATGTCCGCCAGGCCCCTTCCCTTGAGATAAATCTGCAAATATCTCGGAAACGAAGAGAGCTATGGCAAAATGTTAAGAGACCTGTTTTGTAGAGAATTAAGTTTCCTACTTTTCATGTTCTATGATATTTTTTGATCAGATGCGTAGTTCTCGAGATATATCAAGATATTTAAAAGTTCCGAAGCCGCACCAACATAATAGAGATACAGAAACACCGTGGCCCCTTTCTTTGAGATAACTCTGCACTGTTGCGAGCTGTAAATGCCACTTCCAGCTTAGCTGTGCAGAAGAAGAACAACAAGAAGAAGAAATATCTCGAAATATGTCCGTCAGGCCCCTTCCCTTGAGATATATCTGCAAATATCTCGGAAACGAAGCGAGCTATGGCAAAATGTTAAGAGACCTTTTTTGTAGAGAATTATGCTTCCTACAATTTATGTTCTATGGTATTTTTTGATCAGATGCGTAGTTCTCGAGATATATCAAGATATTTAAAAGTTCCGAAGCCGCACCAACATAATAGAGATACAGAAACACCGTGGCCCCTTTCTTTGAGATAACTCTGCACCATTGCGAGCTGCAAATGCCACTTCCAGCTTAGCTGTGCAGAGGAAGAACAACAAGAAGAAGAAATATCTCGAAATATGTCCGTCAGGCCAGTTCCTTTGAGCTGAATCTGCAAATATCTCGGAAACGAAGCGAGCTATGGCAAAATGTTAAGAGACGTTTTTTGTAGAGAATTATGTTTCCTACAATTTATGTTCTATGATATTTTTTGATCAGAAGCGTAGTTTTCGAGATATATCGAGATACTTAAAAGTTCCGAAGCCGCACCAACATAATAGAGATACAGAAACACCGTGGCCCCTTTCTTTGAGATAACTGTGCACTAGTGCGAGCCGCAAATGCCACTTCCAGCTTAGCTGTGCAGAAGAAGAACAACAAGAAGAAGAAATATCTCGAAATATGTCCGTCAGGCCCCTTCCCTTGAGATAAATCTGCAAATATCTCGGAAACGAAGCGAGCTATGGCAAAATGTTAAGAGACCTTTTTTGTAGAGAATTATGTTTCTTACTTTTTATGTTCTATGATATTTTTTGATCAGACGCGTAGTTCTCGAGATATATCGAGATATTTAAAAGTTCCGAAGCCGCACCAACATAATAGAGATACAGAAACACCGTGGCCCCTTTCTTTGAGATAACTCTGCACTAGTGCGAGCCGCAAATGCCACTTCCAGCTTAGCTGTGCAGAAGAAGAACAACAAGAAGAAGAAATATCTCGAAATATGTCCGTCAGGCCCCTTCCCTTGAGATAAATATGCAAATATCTCGGAAACGAAGCGAGCTATGGCAAAATGTTAAGAGACCTTTTTTGTAGAGAATTAAGTTTCCTACTTTTTATGTTCTATGATATTTTTTGATCAGATGCGTAGTTCTCGAGATATATCAAGATATTTAAAAGTTCCGAAGCCGCACCAACATAATAGAGATACAGAAACACCGTGGCCCCTTTCTTTGAGATAACTCTGCACCATTGCGAGCTGCAAATGCCACTTCCAGCTTAGCTGTGCAGAGCAAGAACAACAAGAAGAAGAAATGTCTCGAAATATGTCCGTCAGGCCAGTTCCTTTGAGCTGAATCTGCAAATATCTCGGAAACGAAGCGAGCTATGGCAAAATGTTAAGAGACGTTTTTTGTAGAGAATTATGTTTCCTACAATTTATGTTCTATGATATTTTTTGATCAGATGCGTAGTTCTCGAGATATATCAAGATATTTAAAAGTTCCGAAGCCGCACCAACATAATATATATACAGAAACACCGTGGCCCCTTTCTTTGAGATAACTCTGCACCATTGCGAGCTGCAAATGCCACTTCCAGCTTAGCTGTGCAGAGGAAGAACAACAAGAAGAAGAAATATCTCGAAATATGTCCGTCAGGCCAGTTCCTTTGAGCTGAATCTGCAAATATCTCGGAAACGAAGCGAGCTATGGCAAAATGTTAAGAGACGTTTTTTGTAGAGAATTATGTTTCCTACAATTTATGTTCTATGATATTTTTTGATCAGAAGCGTAGTTTTCGAGATATATCGAGATACTTAAAAGTTCCGAAGCCGCACCAACATAATAGAGATACAGAAACACCGTGGCCCCTTTCTTTGAGATAACTGTGCACTAGTGCGAGCCGCAAATGCCACTTCCAGCTTAGCTGTGCAGAAGAAGAACAACAAGAAGAAGAAATATCTCGAAATATGTCCGTCAGGCCCCTTCCCTTGAGATAAATCTGCAAATATCTCGGAAACGAAGCGAGCTATGGCAAAATGTTAAGAGACCTTTTTTGTAGAGAATTATGTTTCTTACTTTTTATGTTCTATGATATTTTTTGATCAGACGCGTAGTTCTCGAGATATATCAAGATATTTAAAAGTTCCAAAGCCGCACCAACATAATAGAGATACAGAAGCACCGTGGCCCCTTTCTTTGAGATATCTCTGCACTATTGCAAGCTGCAAATGCCACTTCCAGCTTAGATGTGCAGAAGAAGAACAACAAGAAGAAGAAATATCTCGGAATATGTCCGTCAGGCCACTTCCCTTGAGATAAATCTGCAAATATCTCGGAAACGAAGCGAGCTATGGCAAAATGTTAAGAGACCTTTTTTGTAGAGAATTATGTTTCCTACAATTTATGTTCTATGATATTTTTTGATCAGAAGCGTAGTTTTCGAGATATATCGAGATATTTAAAAGTTCCGAAGCCGCACCAACATAATAGAGATACAGAAACACCGTGGCCCCTTTCTTTGAGATAACTGTGCGCTAGTGCGAGCCGCAAATGCCACTTCCAGCTTAGCTGTGCAGAAGAAGAACAACAAGAAGAAGAAATATCTCGAAATATGCCCGTCAGGCCCCTTCCCTTGAAATATATCTGCAAATATCTCGGAAACGAAGCGAGCTATGGCAAAATGTTAAGAGACCGTTTTTGTAGAGAATTAAGTTTCCTACTTTTTATGTTCTATGATATTTTTTGATCAGACGCGTAGTTCTCGAGATATATCAAGATATTTAAAAGTTCCGAAGCCGCACCAACATAATAGAGATACAGAAACACCGTGGCCCCTTTCGTTGAGATAACTCTGCACTAGTGCGAGCCGCAAATGCCACTTCCAGCTTAGCTGTGCAGAAGAAGAACAACAAGAAGAAGAAATATCTCGAAATATGTCCGTCAGGCCCCTTCCCTTGAGATAAATCTGCAAATATCTCGGAAACCAAGAGAGCTATGGCAAAATGTTAAGAGACCTCTTTTGTAGAGAATTAAGTTTCCTACTTTTCATGTTCTATGATATTTTTTGATCAGATGCGTAGTTCTCGAGATATATCAAGATATTTAAAAGTTCCGAAGCCGCACCAACATAATAGAGATACAGAAACACCGTGGCCCCTTTCTTTGAGATAACTCTGAACTATTGCGAGCTGCAAATGCCACTTCCAGCTTAGCTGTGCAGAAGAAGAACAACAAGAAGAAGAAATATCTCGAAATATGTCCGCCAGGCCCCTTCCCTTGAGATAAATCTGCAAATATCTCGGAAACGAAGAGAGCTATGGCAAAATGTTAAGAGACCTGTTTTGTAGAGAATTAAGTTTCCTACTTTTCATGTTCTATGATATTTTTTGATCAGATGCGTAGTTCTCGAGATATATCAAGATATTTAAAAGTTCCGAAGCCGCACCAACATAATAGAGATACAGAAACACCGTGGCCCCTTTCTTTGAGATAACTCTGCACTGTTGCGAGCTGTAAATGCCACTTCCAGCTTAGCTGTGCAGAAGAAGAACAACAAGAAGAAGAAATATCTCGAAATATGTCCGTCAGGCCCCTTCCCTTGAGATATATCTGCAAATATCTCGGAAACGAAGCGAGCTATGGCAAAATGTTAAGAGACCTTTTTTGTAGAGAATTATGCTTCCTACAATTTATGTTCTATGATATTTTTTGATCAGATGCGTAGTTCTCGAGATATATCAAGATATTTAAAAGTTCCGAAGCCGCACCAACATAATAGAGATACAGAAACACCGTGGCCCCTTTCTTTGAGATAACTCTGCACCATTGCGAGCTGCAAATGCCACTTCCAGCTTAGCTGTGCAGAGGAAGAACAACAAGAAGAAGAAATATCTCGAAATATGTCCGTCAGGCCAGTTCCTTTGAGCTGAATCTGCAAATATCTCGGAAACGAAGCGAGCTATGGCAAAATGTTAAGAGACGTTTTTTGTAGAGAATTATGTTTCCTACAATTTATGTTCTATGATATTTTTTGATCAGAAGCGTAGTTTTCGAGATATATCGAGATACTTAAAAGTTCCGAAGCCGCACCAACATAATAGAGATACAGAAACACCGTGGCCCCTTTCTTTGAGATAACTGTGCACTAGTGCGAGCCGCAAATGCCACTTCCAGCTTAGCTGTGCAGAAGAAGAACAACAAGAAGAAGAAATATCTCGAAATATGTCCGTCAGGCCCCTTCCCTTGAGATAAATCTGCAAATATCTCGGAAACGAAGCGAGCTATGGCAAAATGTTAAGAGACCTTTTTTGTAGAGAATTATGTTTCTTACTTTTTATGTTCTATGATATTTTTTGATCAGACGCGTAGTTCTCGAGATATATCGAGATATTTAAAAGTTCCGAAGCCGCACCAACATAATAGAGATACAGAAACACCGTGGCCCCTTTCTTTGAGATAACTCTGCACTAGTGCGAGCCGCAAATGCCACTTCCAGCTTAGCTGTGCAGAAGAAGAACAACAAGAAGAAGAAATATCTCGAAATATGTCCGTCAGGCCCCTTCCCTTGAGATAAATATGCAAATATCTCGGAAACGAAGCGAGCTATGGCAAAATGTTAAGAGACCTTTTTTGTAGAGAATTAAGTTTCCTACTTTTTATGTTCTATGATATTTTTTGATCAGATGCGTAGTTCTCGAGATATATCAAGATATTTAAAAGTTCCGAAGCCGCACCAACATAATAGAGATACAGAAACACCGTGGCCCCTTTCTTTGAGATAACTCTGCACCATTGCGAGCTGCAAATGCCACTTCCAGCTTAGCTGTGCAGAGCAAGAACAACAAGAAGAAGAAATGTCTCGAAATATGTCCGTCAGGCCAGTTCCTTTGAGCTGAATCTGCAAATATCTCGGAAACGAAGCGAGCTATGGCAAAATGTTAAGAGACGTTTTTTGTAGAGAATTATGTTTCCTACAATTTATGTTCTATGATATTTTTTGATCAGATGCGTAGTTCTCGAGATATATCAAGATATTTAAAAGTTCCGAAGCCGCACCAACATAATATATATACAGAAACACCGTGGCCCCTTTCTTTGAGATAACTCTGCACCATTGCGAGCTGCAAATGCCACTTCCAGCTTAGCTGTGCAGAGGAAGAACAACAAGAAGAAGAAATATCTCGAAATATGTCCGTCAGGCCAGTTCCTTTGAGCTGAATCTGCAAATATCTCGGAAACGAAGCGAGCTATGGCAAAATGTTAAGAGACGTTTTTTGTAGAGAATTATGTTTCCTACAATTTATGTTCTATGATATTTTTTGATCAGAAGCGTAGTTTTCGAGATATATCGAGATACTTAAAAGTTCCGAAGCCGCACCAACATAATAGAGATACAGAAACACCGTGGCCCCTTTCTTTGAGATAACTGTGCACTAGTGCGAGCCGCAAATGCCACTTCCAGCTTAGCTGTGCAGAAGAAGAACAACAAGAAGAAGAAATATCTCGAAATATGTCCGTCAGGCCCCTTCCCTTGAGATAAATCTGCAAATATCTCGGAAACGAAGCGAGCTATGGCAAAATGTTAAGAGACCTTTTTTGTAGAGAATTATGTTTCTTACTTTTTATGTTCTATGATATTTTTTGATCAGACGCGTAGTTCTCGAGATATATCAAGATATTTAAAAGTTCCAAAGCCGCACCAACATAATAGAGATACAGAAGCACCGTGGCCCCTTTCTTTGAGATATCTCTGCACGATTGCAAGCTGCAAATGCCACTTCCAGCTTAGATGTGCAGAAGAAGAACAACAAGAAGAAGAAATATCTCGGAATATGTCCGTCAGGCCACTTCCCTTGAGATAAATCTGCAAATATCTCGGAAACGAAGCGAGCTATGGCAAAATGTTAAGAGACCTTTTTTGTAGAGAATTATGTTTCCTACAATTTATGTTCTATGATATTTTTTGATCAGAAGCGTAGTTTTCGAGATATATCGAGATATTTAAAAGTTCCGAAGCCGCACCAACATAATAGAGATACAGAAACACCGTGGCCCCTTTCTTTGAGATAACTCTGCACTAGTGCGAGCCGCAAATGCCACTTCCAGCTTAGCTGTGCAGAAGAAGAACAACAAGAAGAAGAAATATCTCGAAATATGTCCGTCAGGCCCCTTCCCTTGAGATAAATATGCAAATATCTCGGAAACGAAGCGAGCTATGGCAAAATGTTAAGAGACCTTTTTTGTAGAGAATTAAGTTTCCTACTTTTTATGTTCTATGATATTTTTTGATTTGATGCGTAGTTCTCGAGATATATCAAGATATTTAAAAGTTCCGAAGCCGCACCAACATAATAGAGATACAGAAACACCGTGGCCCCTTTCTTTGAGATAACTCTGCACCATTGCGAGCTGCAAATGCCACTTCCAGCTTAGCTGTGCAGAGCAAGAACAACAAGAAGAAGAAATATCTCGAAATATGTCCGTCAGGCCAGTTCCTTTGAGCTGAATCTGCAAATATCTCGGAAACGAAGCGAGCTATGGCAAAATGTTAAGAGACGTTTTTTGTAGAGAATTATGTTTCCTACAATTTATGTTCTATGATATTTTTTGATTAGAAGCGTAGTTTTCGAGATATATCGAGATACTTAAAAGTTCCAAAGCCGCACCAACATAATAGAGATACAGAAGCACCGTGGCCCCTTTCTTTGAGATATCTCTGCACTATTGCGAGCTGCAAATGCCACTTCCAGCTTAGATGTGCAGAAGAAGACCAACAAGAAGAAGAAATATCTCGGAATATGTCCGTCAGGCCACTTCCCTTGAGATAAATCTGCAAATATCTCGGAAACGAAGCGAGCTATGGCAAAATGTTAAGAGACCTTTTTTGTAGAGAATTAAGTTTCCTACTTTTTATGTTCGATGATATTTTTTGATCAGATGCGTAGTTCTCGAGATATATCAAGATATTTAAAAGTTCCGAAGCTGCACCAACATAATAGAGGTACAGAAACACCGTGGCCTCTTTCTTTGAGATAACTCTGCACTATTGCGAGCTGCAAATGCCACTTCGAGCTTAGCTGTGCAGAAGAAGAACAACAAGAAGAAGAAATATCTCGAAATATGTCCGTCAGACCCCTTCCCTTGAGATGAATCTGCAAATATCTCGGAAACGAAGCGAGCTATGGCAAAATGTTAAGAGACCTTTTTTGTAGAGAATAATGTTTCCTACAATTTACGTTCTATGATATTTTTTGATCAGAAGCGTAGTTTTCGAGATATATCGAGATATTTAAAAGTTCCGAAGACGCACCAACATAATAGAGATACAGAAACACCGTGGCCCCTTTCTTTGAGATAACTGTGCACTAGTGCGAGCCGCAAATGCCACTTCCAGCTTAGCTGTGCAGAAGAAGAAGAACAAGAAGAAGAAATATCTCGAAATATGTCCGTCAGGCCCCTTCCCTTGAGATATATCTGCAAATATCTCGGAAACGAAGTGAGCTATGGCAAAATGTTAAGAGACCGTTTTTGTAGAGAATTAAGTTTCCTACTTTTTATGTTCTATGATATTTTTTGATCAGACGCGTAGTTCTCGAGATATATCAAGATATTTAAAAGTTCCGAAGCCGCACCAACATAATAGAGATACAGAAACACCGTGGCCCCTTTCTTTGAGATATCTCTGCACTATTGCGAGCTGCAAATGCCACTTCCAGCTTAGCTGTGCAGAAGAAGAACAACAAGAAGAAGAAATATCTCGAAATATGTCCGTCAGGCCACTTCCCTTGAGATAAATCTGCAAATATCTCGGAAACGAAGCGAGCTATGGCAAAATGTTAAGAGACCTTTTTTGTAGAGAATTAAGTTTCCTACTTTTGATGTTCGATGATATTTTTTGATCAGATGCGTAGTTCTCGAGATATATCAAGATATTTCAAAGTTCCGAAGCTGCACCAACATAATAGAGGTACAGAAACACCGTGGCCTCTTTCTTTGAGATAACTCTGCACTATTGCGAGCTGCAAATGCCACTTCGAGCTTAGCTGTGCAGAAGAAGAACAACAAGAAGAAGAAATATCTCGAAATATGTCCGTCAGACCCCTTCCCTTGAGATGAATCTGCAAATATCTCGGAAACGAAGCGAGCTATGGCAAAATGTTAAGAGACCTTTTTCGTAGAGAATAATGTTTCCTACAATTTACGTTCTATGATATTTTTTGATCAGAAGCGTAGTTTTCGAGATATATCGAGATATTTAAAAGTTCCGAAGACGCACCAACATAATAGAGATACAGAAACACCGTGGCCTCTTTCTTTGAGATAACTGTGCGCTAGTGCGAGCCGCAAATGCCACTTCCAGCTTAGCTGTGCAGAAGAAGAACAACAAGAAGAAGAAATATCTCGAAATATGCCCGTCAGGCCCCTTCCCTTGAAATATATCTGCAAATATCTCGGAAACGAAGCGAGCTATGGCAAAATGTTAAGAGACCGTTTTTGTAGAGAATTGAGTTTCCTACTTTTTATGTTCTATGATATTTTTTGATCAGACGCGTAGTTCTCGAGATATATCAAGATATTTAAAAGTTCCGAAGCCGCACCAACATAATAGAGATACAGAAACACCGTGGCCCCTTTCGTTGAGATAACTCTGCACTAGTGCGAGCTGCAAATGCCACTTCCAGCTTAGCTGTGCAGAAGAAGAACAACAAGAAGAAGAAATATCTCGAAATATGCCCGTCAGGCCCCTTCCCTTGAAATATATCTGCAAATATCTCGGAAACGAAGCGAGCTATGGCAAAATGTTAAGAGACCGTTTTTGTAGAGAATTAAGTTTCCTACTTTTTATGTTCTATGATATTTTTTGATCAGACGCGTAGTTCTCGAGATATATCAAGATATTTAAAAGTTCCGAAGCCGCACCAACATAATAGAGATACAGAAACACCGTGGCCCCTTTCGTTGAGATAACTCTGCACTAGTGCGAGCCGCAAATGCCACTTCCAGCTTAGCTGTGCAGAAGAAGAACAACAAGAAGAAGAAATATCTCGAAATATGTCCGTCAGGCCCCTTCCCTTGAGATAAATCTGCAAATATCTCGGAAACGAAGAGAGCTATGGCAAAATGTTAAGAGACCTCTTTTGTAGAGAATTAAGTTTCCTACTTTTCATGTTCTATGATATTTTTTGATCAGATGCGTAGTTCTCGAGATATATCAAGATATTTAAAAGTTCCGAAGCCGCACCAACATAATAGAGATACAGAAACACCGTGGCCCCTTTCTTTGAGATAACTCTGAACTATTGCGAGCTGCAAATGCCACTTCCAGCTTAGCTGTGCAGAAGAAGAACAACAAGAAGAAGAAATATCTCGAAATATGTCCGCCAGGCCCCTTCCCTTGAGATAAATCTGCAAATATCTCGGAAACGAAGAGAGCTATGGCAAAATGTTAAGAGACCTGTTTTGTAGAGAATTAAGTTTCCTACTTTTCATGTTCTATGATATTTTTTGATCAGATGCGTAGTTCTCGAGATATATCAAGATATTTAAAAGTTCCGAAGCCGCACCAACATAATAGAGATACAGAAACACCGTGGCCCCTTTCTTTGAGATAACTCTGCACTGTTGCGAGCTGTAAATGCCACTTCCAGCTTAGCTGTGCAGAAGAAGAACAACAAGAAGAAGAAATATCTCGAAATATGTCCGTCAGGCCCCTTCCCTTGAGATATATCTGCAAATATCTCGGAAACGAAGCGAGCTATGGCAAAATGTTAAGAGACCTTTTTTGTAGAGAATTATGCTTCCTACAATTTATGTTCTATGATATTTTTTGATCAGAAGCGTAGTTTTCGAGATATATCGAGATATTTAAAAGTTCCGAAGCCGCACCAACATAATAGAGATACAGAAACACCGTGGCCCCTTTCGTTGAGATAACTCTGCACTAGTGCGAGCCGCAAATGCCACTTCCAGCTTAGCTGTGCAGAAGAAGAACAACAAGAAGAAGAAATATCTCGAAATATGTCCGTCAGGCCCCTTCCCTTGAGATAAATCTGCAAATATCTCGGAAACGAAGAGAGCTATGGCAAAATGTTAAGAGACCTCTTTTGTAGAGAATTAAGTTTCCTACTTTTCATGTTCTATGATATTTTTTGATCAGATGCGTAGTTCTCGAGATATATCAAGATATTTAAAAGTTCCGAAGCCGCACCAACATAATAGAGATACAGAAACACCGTGGCCCCTTTCTTTGAGATAACTCTGAACTATTGCGAGCTGCAAATGCCACTTCCAGCTTAGCTGTGCAGAAGAAGAACAACAAGAAGAAGAAATATCTCGAAATATGTCCGCCAGGCCCCTTCCCTTGAGATAAATCTGCAAATATCTCGGAAACGAAGAGAGCTATGGCAAAATGTTAAGAGACCTGTTTTGTAGAGAATTAAGTTTCCTACTTTTCATGTTCTATGATATTTTTTGATCAGATGCGTAGTTCTCGAGATATATCAAGATATTTAAAAGTTCCGAAGCCGCACCAACATAATAGAGATACAGAAACACCGTGGCCCCTTTCTTTGAGATAACTCTGCACTGTTGCGAGCTGTAAATGCCACTTCCAGCTTAGCTGTGCAGAAGAAGAACAACAAGAAGAAGAAATATCTCGAAATATGTCCGTCAGGCCCCTTCCCTTGAGATATATCTGCAAATATCTCGGAAACGAAGCGAGCTATGGCAAAATGTTAAGAGACCTTTTTTGTAGAGAATTATGCTTCCTACAATTTATGTTCTATGATATTTTTTGATCAGAAGCGTAGTTTTCGAGATATATCGAGATATTTAAAAGTTCCGAAGCCGCACCAACATAATAGAGATACAGAAACACCGTGGCCCCTTTCGTTGAGATAACTCTGCACTAGTGCGAGGGGCAAATGCCACTTCCAGCTTAGCTGTGCAGAAGAAGAACAACAAGAAGAAGAAATATCTCGAAATATGTCCGTGAGGCCCCTTCCCTTGAGATAAATCTGCAAATATCTCGGAAACGAAGCGAGCTATGGCAAAATGTTAAGAGACCTTTTTTGTAGAGAATTAAGTTTCCTACTTTTTATGTTCTATGATATTTTTTGATCAGATGCGTAGTTCTCGAGATATATCAAGATATTTAAAAGTTCCGAAGCCGCACCAACATAATAGAGATACAGAAACACCGTGGCCCCTTTCTTTGAGATAACTCTGCACTATGGCGAGCTGCAAATGCCACTTCCAGCTTAGCGGTGCAGAGGAAGAACAACAAGAAGAAGAAATATCTCGAAATATGTCCGTCAGGCCAGTTCCTTTGAGCTGAATCTGCAAATATCTCGGAAACGAAGCGAGCTATGGCAAAATGTTAAGAGACGTTTTTTGTAGAGAATTATGTTTCCTACAATTTATGTTCTATGATATTTTTTGATCAGAAGCGTAGTTTTCGAGATATATCGAGATATTTAAAAGTTCCGAAGCCGCACCAACATGATAGAGATACAGAAACACCGTGGCCCCTTTCTTTGAGATAACTCTGCACTAGTGCGAGCCGCAAATGCCACTTCCAGCTTAGCTGTGCAGAAGAAGAACAACAAGAAGAAGAAATATCTCGAAATATGTCCGTCAGGCCCCTTCCCTTGAGATAAATCTGCAAATATCTCGGAAACGAAGCCAGCTATGGCAAAATGTTAAGAGACGTTTTTTGTAGAGAATTAAGTTTCCTACTTTTTATGTTCTATGATATTTTTTGATCAGATGAGTAGTTCTCGAGATATATCAAGATATTTAAAAGTTCCGAAGCCGCACCAACATAATAGAGATACAGAAACACCGTGGCCCCTTTCTTTGAGATAACTCTGCACTATTGCGAGCTGCAAATGCCACTTCCAGCTTAGCTGTGCAGAAGAAGAACAACAAGAAGAAGAAATATCTCGAAATATGTCCGTCAGGCCCCTTCCCTTGAGATAAATCTGCAAATATCTCGGAAACAAAGAGAGCTATGGCAAAATGTTAAGAGACCTTTTTTGTAGAGAATTATGTTTCCTACAATTTATGTTCTATGATATTTTTTGATCAGAAGCGTAGTTTTCGAGATATATCGAGATATTTAAAAGTTCCGAAGCCGCACCAACATAATAGAGATACAGAAACACCGTGGCCCCTTTCTTTGAGATAACTCTGCACTATTGCGAGCTGCAAATGCCACTTCCAGCTTAGCTGTGCAGAAGAAGAACAACAAGAAGAAGAAATATCTCGAAATATGTCCGTCAGGCCCCTTCCCTTGAGATAAATCTGCAAATATCTCGGAAACGAAGCGAGCTATGGCAAAATGTTAAGAGACCTTTTTTGTAGAGAATTAAGTTTCCTACTTTTTATGTTCTATGATATTTTTTGATCAGATGCGTAGTTCTCGAGATATATCAAGATATTTAAAAGTTCCGAAGCCGCACCAACATAATAGAGATACAGAAACACCGTGGCCCCTTTCGTTGAGATAACTCTGCACTAGTGCGAGCCGCAAATGCCACTTCCAGCTTAGCTGTGCAGAAGAAGAACAACAAGAAGAAGAAATATCTCGAAATATGTCCGTCAGGCCCCTTCCCTTGAGATAAATCTGCAAATATCTCGGAAACGAAGAGAGCTATGGCAAAATGTTAAGAGACCTGTTTTGTAGAGAATTAAGTTTCCTACTTTTCATGTTCTATGATATTTTTTGATCAGATGCGTAGTTCTCGAGATATATCAAGATATTTAAAAGTTCCGAAGCCGCACCAACATAATAGAGATACAGAAACACCGTGGCCCCTTTCTTTGAGATAACTCTGAACTATTGCGAGCTGCAAATGCCACTTCCAGCTTAGCTGTGCAGAAGAAGAACAACAAGAAGAAGAAATATCTCGAAATATGTCCGTCAGGCCCCTTCCCTTGAGATAAATCTGCAAATATCTCGGAAACAAAGCGAGCTATGGCAAAATGTTAAGAGACCTTTTTTGTAGAGAATTAAGTTTCCTACTTTTTATGTTCTATGATCTTTTTTGATCAGAAGCGTAGTTTTCGAGATATATCGAGATATTTAAAAGTTCCGAAGCCGCACCAACATAATAGAGATACAGAAACACCGTGGCCCCTTTCTTTGAGATAACTCTGCACTATTGCGAGCTGCAAATGCCACTTCCAGCTTAGCTGTGCAGAAGAAGAACAACAAGAAGAAGAAATATCTCGAAATATGTCCGTCAGGCCCCTTCCCTTGAGATAAATCTGCAAATATCTCGGAAACGAAGAGAGCTATGGCAAAATGTTAAGAGACCTTTTTTGTAGAGAATTATGTTTCCTACAATTTATGTTCTATGATATTTTTTGATCAGAAGCGTAGTTTTCGAGATATATCGAGATATTTAAAAGTTCCGAAGCCGCACCAACATAATAGAGATACAGAAACACCGTGGCCCCTTTCTTTGAGATAACTCTGCACTAGTGCGAGCCGCAAATGCCACTTCCAGCTTAGCTGTGCAGAGGAAGAACAACAAGAAGAAGAAATATCTCGAAATATGTCCGTCAGGCCCCTTCCCTTGAGATAAATATGCAAATATCTCGGAAACGAAGCGAACTATGGCAAAATGTTAAGAGACCTTTTTTGTAGAGAATTAAGTTTCCTACTTTTTATGTTCTATGATATTTTTTGATCAGATGCTTAGTTCTCGAGATATATCAAGATATTTAAAAGTTCCGAAGCCGCACCAACATAATAGAGATACAGAAACACCGTGGCCCCTTTCTGTGAGATAACTCTGCAATATTGCGAGCTGCAAATGCCACTTCCAGCTTAGCTGTGCAGAGGAAGAACAACAAGAAGAAGAAATATCTCGAAATATGTCCGTCAGGCCAGTTCCTTTGAGCTGAATCTGCAAATATCTCGGAAACGAAGCGAGCTATGGCAAAATGTTAAGAGACCTTTTTTGTAGAGAATTAAGTTTCCTACTTTGTATGTTCGATGATATTTTTTGATCAGATGCGTAGTTCTCGAGATATATCAAGATATTTAAAAGTTCCGAAGCTGCACCAACATAATAGAGGAACAGAAACACCGTGGCCTCTTTCTTTGAGATAACACTGCACTATTGCGAGCTGCAAGTGCCACTTCGAGCATAGCTGTGCAGAAGAAGAACAACAAGAAGAAGAAATATCTCGAAATATGTCCGTCAGACCCCTTCCCTTGAGATGAATCTGCAAATATCTCGGAAACGAAGCGAGCTATGGCAAATTGTTAAGAGACCTTTTTTGTAGAGAATTAAGTTTCCTACTTTTTATGTTCTATGATATTTTTTGATCAGAAGCGTAGTTTTCGAGATATATCGAGATATTTAAAAGTTCCGAAGCCGCAACAACATAATAGAGATACAGAAACACCGTGGCCCCTTTCTTTGAGATAACTCTGCACTAGTGCGAGCCGCAAATGCCACTTCCAGCTTAGCTGTGCAGAAGAAGAACAACAAGAAGAAGAAATATCTCGAAATATGTCCGTCAGGCCCCTTCCCTTGAGATATATATGCAAATATCTCGGAAACGAAGCGAGCTATGGCAAAATGTTAAGAGACCTTTTTTGTAGAGAATTAAGTTTCCTACCTTTTATGTTCTATGATATTTTTTGATCAGATGCGTAGTTCTCGAGATATATCAAGATATTTAAAAGTTCCGAAGCCGCACCAACATAATAGAGATACAGAAACACCGTGGCCCCTTTCGTTGAGATAACTCTGCACTAGTGCGAGCCGCAAATGCCACTTCCAGCTTAGCTGTGCAGAAGAAGAACAACAAGAAGAAGAAATATCTCGAAATATGTCCGTCAGGCCCCTTCCCTTGAGATAAATCTGCAAATATCTCGGAAACGAAGAGAGCTATGGCAAAATGTTAAGAGACCTTTTTTGTAGAGAATTAAGTTTCCTACTTTTTATGTTCGATGATATTTTTTGATCAGATGCGTAGTTCTCGAGATATCTCAAGATATTTAAAAGTTCCGAAGACGCACCAACATAATAGAGATACAGAAACACCGTGGCCCCTTTCTTTGAGATAACTCTGCACTATTGCGAGCTGCAAATGCCACTTCCAGCTTAGCTGTGCAGAAGAAGAACAACAAGAAGAAGAAATATCTCGAAATATGTCCGTCAGGCCCCTTCCCTTGAGATAAATCTGCAAATATCTCGGAAACAAAGAGAGCTATGGCAAAATGTTAAGAGACCTTTTTTGTAGAGAATTATGTTTCCTACAATTTATGTTCTATGATATTTTTT
Organism: Osmia lignaria lignaria; assembly: GCF_051020975.1. NCBI lineage: Eukaryota > Metazoa > Arthropoda > Insecta > Hymenoptera > Megachilidae > Osmia > Osmia lignaria. The sequence goes on along the minus strand of NW_027478170.1, from coordinate 1,036,478 downwards.
GATCAGAACCGTAGTTTTCGAGATATATCGAGATATTTAAAAGTTCCGAAGCCGCACCAACATAATAGAGATACAGAAACACCGTGGCCCCTTTCTTTGAGATAACTCTGCACTATTGCGAGCTGCAAATGCCACTTCCAGCTTAGCTGTGCAGAAGAAGAACAACAAGAAGAAGAAATATCTCGAAATATGTCCGTCAGGCCCCTTCCCTTGAGATAAATCTGCAAATATCTCGGAAACGAAGAGAGCTATGGCAAAATGTTAAGAGACCTTTTTTGTAGAGAATTATGTTTCCTACAATTTATGTTCTATGATATTTTTTGATCAGAAGCGTAGTTTTCGAGATATATCGAGATATTTAAAAGTTCCGAAGCCGCACCAACATAATAGAGATACAGAAACACCGTGGCCCCTTTCTTTGAGATAACTCTGCACTAGTGCGAGCCGCAAATGCCACTTCCAGCTTAGCTGTGCAGAGGAAGAACAACAAGAAGAAGAAATATCTCGAAATATGTCCGTCAGGCCCCTTCCCTTGCGATAAATATGCAAATATCTCGGAAACGAAGCGAGCTATGGCAAAATGTTAAGAGACCTTTTTTGTAGAGAATTAAGTTTCCTACTTTTTATGTTCTATGATATTTTTTGATCAGATGCTTAGTTCTCGAGATATATCAAGATATTTAAAAGTTCCGAAGCCGCACCAACATAATAGAGATACAGAAACACCGTGGCCCCTTTCTGTGAGATAACTCTGCAATATTGCGAGCTGCAAATGCCACTTCCAGCTTAGCTGTGCAGAGGAAGAACAACAAGAAGAAGAAATATCTCGAAATATGTCCGTCAGGCCAGTTCCTTTGAGCTGAATCTGCAAATATCTCGGAAACGAAGCGAGCTATGGCAAAATGTTAAGAGACCTTTTTTGTAGAGAATTAAGTTTCCTACTTTGTATGTTCGATGATATTTTTTGATCAGATGCGTAGTTCTCGAGATATATCAAGATATTTAAAAGTTCCGAAGCTGCACCAACATAATAGAGGAACAGAAACACCGTGGCCTCTTTCTTTGAGATAACACTGCACTATTGCGAGCTGCAAGTGCCACTTCGAGCATAGCTGTGCAGAAGAAGAACAACAAGAAGAAGAAATATCTCGAAATATGTCCGTCAGACCCCTTCCCTTGAGATGAATCTGCAAATATCTCGGAAACGAAGCGAGCTATGGCAAATTGTTAAGAGACCTTTTTTGTAGAGAATTAAGTTTCCTACTTTTTATGTTCTATGATATTTTTTGATCAGAAGCGTAGTTTTCGAGATATATCGAGATATTTAAAAGTTCCGAAGCCGCAACAACATAATAGAGATACAGAAACACCGTGGCCCCTTTCTTTGAGATAACTCTGCACTAGTGCGAGCCGCAAATGCCACTTCCAGCTTAGCTGTGCAGAAGAAGAACAACAAGAAGAAGAAATATCTCGAAATATGTCCGTCAGGCCCCTTCCCTTGAGATATATATGCAAATATCTCGGAAACGAAGCGAGCTATGGCAAAATGTTAAGAGACCTTTTTTGTAGAGAATTAAGTTTCCTACCTTTTATGTTCTATGATATTTTTTGATCAGATGCGTAGTTCTCGAGATATATCAAGATATTTAAAAGTTCCGAAGCCGCACCAACATAATAGAGATACAGAAACACCGTGGCCCCTTTCGTTGAGATAACTCTGCACTAGTGCGAGCCGCAAATGCCACTTCCAGCTTAGCTGTGCAGAAGAAGAACAACAAGAAGAAGAAATATCTCGAAATATGTCCGTCAGGCCCCTTCCCTTGAGATAAATCTGCAAATATCTCGGAAACGAAGAGAGCTATGGCAAAATGTTAAGAGACCTGTTTTGTAGAGAATTAAGTTTCCTACTTTTCATGTTCTATGATATTTTTTGATCAGATGCGTAGTTCTCGAGATATATCAAGATATTTAAAAGTTCCGAAGCCGCACCAACATAATAGAGATACAGAAACACCGTGGCCCCTTTCTTTGAGATAACTCTGCACTATTGCGAGCTGCAAATGCCACTTCCAGCTTAGCTGTGCAGAAGAAGAACAACAAGATGAAGAAATATTTCGAAATATGTCCGTCAGGCCCCTTCCCTTGAGATAAATCTGCAAATATCTCGGAAACGAAGCGAGCTATGGCAAAATGTTAAGAGACCTTTTTTGTAGAGAATTAAGTTTCCTACTTTTTATGTTCTATGATATTTTTTGATCAGATGCGTAGTTCTCGAGATATATCAAGATATTTAAAAGTTCCGAAGCCGCACCAACATAATAGAGATACAGAAACACCGTGGCCCCTCTCTTTGAGATAACTCTGCACTATTGCGAGCTGGAAATGCCACTTCCAGTTTAGCTGTGCAGAAGAAGAACAACAAGAAGCAAAAATATCTCGAAATATGTCCGTTAGGCCACTTCCCTTGAGATAAATCTGCAAATATCTCGGAAACGAAGCGAGCTATGGCAAAATGTTAAGAGACCTTATTTGTAGAGAATTAAGTTTTCTACCTTTTACGTTCTATGATATTTTTTGATCAGATGCGTAGTTCTCGAGATATATCAAGATATTTAAAAGTTCCGAAGCCGCACCAACATAATAGAGATACAGAAACACCGTGGCCCCTTTCTTTGAGATAACTCTGCACTGTTGCGAGCTGCAAATGCCACTTCCAGCTTAGCTGTGCAGAAGAAGAACAACAAGAAGAAGAAATATCTCGAAATATGTCCGTCAGGCCCCTTCCCTTGAGATAAATCTGCAAATATCTCGGAAACGAAGAGAGCTATGGCAAAATGTTAAGAGACCTTTTTTGTAGAGAATTAAGTTTCCTACTTTTTATGTTCTATGATATTTTTTGATCAGATGCGTAGTTCTCGAGATATATCAAGATATTTAAAAGTTCCGAAGCCGCACCAACATTATAGAGATACAGAAACACCGTGGCCCCTTTCTTTGAGATAACTCTGCACTATTGCGAGCTGCAAATGCCACTTCCAGCTTAGCTGTGCAGAAGAAGAACAACAAGAAGAAGAAATATCTCGAAATATGTCCGTCAGGCCCCTTCCCTTGAGATAAATCTGCAAATACCTCGGAAATGAAGCGAGCTATGGCAAAATGTTAAGAGACCTTTTTTGTAGAGAATTAAGTTTCCTACTTTTTATGTTCTATGATATTTTTTGATCAGATGCGTAGTTCTCGAGATATATCAAGATATTTAAAAGTTCCGAAGCCGCACCAACATAATAGAGATACAGAAACACCGTGGCCCCTTTCTTTGAGATAACTCTGCACTATTGCGAGCTGCAAATGCCACTTCCAGCTTAGCTGTGCAGAGGAAGAACAACAAGAAGAAGAAATATCTCGAAATATGTCCGTCAGGCCCCTTCCCTTGAGATAAATCTGCAAATATCTCGGAAACGAAGAGAGCTATGGCAAAATGTTAAGAGACTTTTTTTGTAGAGAATTAAGTTTCCTACTTTTTATGTTCTATGATATTTTTTGATCTGATGCGTGGTTCTCGAGATATATCAAGATATTTAAAAGTTCCGAAGCCGCACCAACATAATAGAGATACAGAAACACCGTGGCCCCTTTCTTTGAGATAACTCTGCACTATTGCGAGCCGGAAATGCCACTTCCAGCTTAGCTGTGCAGAAGAAGAACAACAAGAAGAAGAAATATCTCGAAATATGTCCGTCAGGCCCCTTCCCTTGAGATATATCAGCAAATATCTCGGAAACGAAGCGAGCTATGGCAAAATGTTAAGAGACCTTTTTTGTAGAGAATTCTGTTTCCTACAATTTATGTTCTATGATATTTTTTGATCAGAAGCGTAGTTTTCGAGATATATCGAGATATTTAAAAGTTCCGAAGCCGCACCAACATAATAGAGATACAGAAACACCGTGGCCCCTTTCTTCGAGATAACTCTGCACTAGTGCGAGCCGCAAATGCCACTTCCAGCTTAGCTGTGCAGAAGAAGAACAACAAGAAGAAGAAATATCTCGAAATATGTCCGTCAGGCCCCTTCCCTTGAGATAAATCTGCAAATATCTCGGAAACGAAGCGAGCTATGGCAAAATGTTAAGAGACCTTTTTTGTAGAGAATTAAGTTTCCAACTTTTTATGTTCTATGATATTTTTTGATCAGATGCGTAGTTCTCGAGATATATCAAGATATTTAAAAGTTCCGAAGCCGCACCAACATAATAGAGATACAGAAACACCGTGGCCCCTTTCTTTGAGATAACTCTGCACTATTGCGAGCTGTAAATGCCACTTCCAGCTTAGCTGTGCAGAAGAAGAACAACAAGAAGAAGAAACATCTCGAAATATGTCCGTCAGGCCCCTTCCCTTGAGATAAATCTGCAAATATCTCGGAAACGAAGCGAGCTATGGCAAAATGTTAAGAGACCTTATTTGTAGAGAATTAGGTTTCCTACCTTTTACGTTCTATGATATTTTTTGATCAGAAGCGTAGTTCTCGAGATATATCAAGATATTTAAAAGTTCCGAAGCCGCACCAACATAATAGAGATACAGAAACACCGTGGCCCCTTTCTTTGAGATAACTCTGCACTATTGCGAGCTGCAAATGCCACTTCCAGCTTAGCTGTGCAGAAGAAGAACAACAAGAAGAAGAAATATCTCGAAATATGTCCGTCAGGCCCCTTCCCTTGAGATAAATCTGCAAATATCTCGGAAACGAAGCGAGCTATGGCAAAATGTTAAGAGACCTTTTTTGTAGAGAATTAAGTTTCCTACTTTTTATGTTCTATGATATTTTTTGATCAGATGCGTAGTTCTCGAGATATATCAAGATATTTAAAAGTTCCGAAGCCGCACCAACATAATAGAGATACAGAAACACCGTGGCCCCGTTCTTTGAGATAACTCTGCACTATTGCGAGCTGCAAATGCCACTTCCAGGTTAGCTGTGCAGAAGAAGAACAACAAGAAGAAGAAATATCTCGAAATATGTCCGTCAGGCCCCTTCCCTTGAGATAAATCTGCAAATATCTCGGAAACGAAGCGAGCTATGGCAAAATGTTAAGAGACCTTTTTTGTAGAGAATTAAGTTTCCTACTTTTTATGTTCTATGATATTTTTTGATCAGATGCGTAGTTCTCGAGATATATCAAGATATTTAAAAGTTCCGAAGCCGCACCAACATAATGGAGATACAGAAACACCGTGGCCCCTTTCTTTGAGATAACTCTGCACTATTGCGAGCTGCAAATGCCACTTCCAGCTTAGCTGTGCAGAGGAAGAACAACAAGAAGAAGAAATATCTCGAAATATGTCCGTCAGGCCCCTTCCCTTGAGATAAATCTGCAAATATCTCGGAAACGAAGAGAGCTATGGCAAAATGTTAAGAGACTTTTTTTGTAGAGAATTAAGTTTCCTACTTTTTATGTTCTATGATATTTTTTGATCTGATGCGTGGTTCTCGAGATATATCAAGATATTTAAAAGTTCCGAAGCCGCACCAACATAATAGAGATACAGAAACACCGTGGCCCCTTTCTTTGAGATAACTCTGCACTATTGCGAGCCGGAAATGCCACTTCCAGCTTAGCTGTGCAGAAGAAGAACAACAAGAAGAAGAAATATCTCGAAATATGTCCGTCAGGCCCCTTCCCTTGAGATATATCAGCAAATATCTCGGAAACGAAGCGAGCTATGGCAAAATGTTAAGAGACCTTTTTTGTAGAGAATTCTGTTTCCTACAATTTATGTTCTATGATATTTTTTGATCAGAAGCGTAGTTTTCGAGATATATCGAGATATTTAAAAGTTCCGAAGCCGCACCAACATAATAGAGATACAGAAACACCGTGGCCCCTTTCTTCGAGATAACTCTGCACTAGTGCGAGCCGCAAATGCCACTTCCAGCTTAGCTGTGCAGAAGAAGAACAACAAGAAGAAGAAATATCTCGAAATATGTCCGTCAGGCCCCTTCCCTTGAGATAAATCTGCAAATATCTCGGAAACGAAGCGAGCTATGGCAAAATGTTAAGAGACCTTTTTTGTAGAGAATTAAGTTTCCAACTTTTTATGTTCTATGATATTTTTTGATCAGATGCGTAGTTCTCGAGATATATCAAGATATTTAAAAGTTCCGAAGCCGCACCAACATAATAGAGATACAGAAACACCGTGGCCCCTTTCTTTGAGATAACTCTGCACTATTGCGAGCTGTAAATGCCACTTCCAGCTTAGCTGTGCAGAAGAAGAACAACAAGAAGAAGAAATATCTCGAAATATGTCCGTCAGGCCCCTTCCCTTGAGATAAATCTGCAAATATCTCGGAAACGAAGCGAGCTATGGCAAAATGTTAAGAGACCTTATTTGTAGAGAATTAAGTTTCCTACCTTTTACGTTCTATGATATTTTTTGATCAGAAGCGTAGTTCTCGAGATATATCAAGATATTTAAAAGTTCCGAAGCCGCACCAACATAATAGAGATACAGAAACACCGTGGCCCCTTTCTTTGAGATAACTCTGCACTATTGCGAGCTGCAAATGCCACTTCCAGCTTAGCTGTGCAGAAGAAGAACAACAAGAAGAAGAAATATCTCGAAATATGTCCGTTAGGCCCCTTCCCTTGAGATAAATCTGCAAATATCTCGGAAACGAAGAGAGCTATGGCAAAATGTTAAGAGACCTTTTTTGTAGAGAATTAAGTTTCCTACTTTTTATGTTCTATGATATTTTTTGATCAGATGCGTAGTTCTCGAGATATATCAAGATATTTAAAAGTTCCGAAGCCGCACCAACATAATAGAGATACAGAAACACCGTGGCCCCTTTCTTTGAGATAACTCTGCACTATTGCGAGCTGCAAATGCCACTTCCAGCTTAGCTGTGCAGAAGAAGAACAACAAGAAGAAGAAATATCTCGAAATATTTCCGTCAGGCCCCTTCCCTTGAGATAAATCTGCAAATATCTCGGAAACGAAGAGAGCTATGGCAAAATGTTAAGAGACCTTTTTTGTAGAGAATTAAGTTTCCTACTTTTTATGTTCTATGATATTTTTTGATCAGATGCGTAGTTCTCGAGATATATCAAGATATTTAAAAGTTCCGAAGCCGCACCAACATAATAGAGATACAGAAACACCGTGGCCCCGTTCTTTGAGATAACTCTGCACTATTGCGAGCTGCAAATGCCACTTCCAGGTTAGCTGTGCAGAAGAAGAACAACAAGAAGAAGAAATATCTCGAAATATGTCCGTCAGGCCCCTTCCCTTGAGATAAATCTGCAAATATCTCGGAAACGAAGCGAGCTATGGCAAAATGTTAAGAGACCTTTTTTGTAGAGAATTAAGTTTCCTACTTTTTATGTTCTATGATATTTTTTGATCAGATGCGTAGTTCTCGAGATATATCAAGATATTTAAAAGTTCCGAAGCCGCACCAACATAATAGAGATACAGAAACACCGTGGCCCCTTTCTTTGAGATAACTCTGCACTATTGCGAGCTGCAAATGCCACTTCCAGCTTAGCTGTGCAGAGGAAGAACAACAAGAAGAAGAAATATCTCGAAATATGTCCGTCAGGCCCCTTCCCTTGAGATAAATCTGCAAATATCTCGGAAACGAAGAGAGCTATGGCAAAATGTTAAGAGACTTTTTTTGTAGAGAATTAAGTTTCCTACTTTTTATGTTCTATGATATTTTTTGATCTGATGCGTGGTTCTCGAGATATATCAAGATATTTAAAAGTTCCGAAGCCGCACCAACATAATAGAGATACAGAAACACCGTGGCCCCTTTCTTTGAGATAACTCTGCACTATTGCGAGCCGGAAATGCCACTTCCAGCTTAGCTGTGCAGAAGAAGAACAACAAGAAGAAGAAATATCTCGAAATATGTCCGTCAGGCCCCTTCCCTTGAGATATATCAGCAAATATCTCGGAAACGAAGCGAGCTATGGCAAAATGTTAAGAGACCTTTTTTGTAGAGAATTCTGTTTCCTACAATTTATGTTCTATGATATTTTTTGATCAGAAGCGTAGTTTTCGAGATATATCGAGATATTTAAAAGTTCCGAAGCCGCACCAACATAATAGAGATACAGAAACACCGTGGCCCCTTTCTTCGAGATAACTCTGCACTAGTGCGAGCCGCAAATGCCACTTCCAGCTTAGCTGTGCAGAAGAAGAACAACAAGAAGAAGAAATATCTCGAAATATGTCCGTCAGGCCCCTTCCCTTGAGATAAATCTGCAAATATCTCGGAAACGAAGCGAGCTATGGCAAAATGTTAAGAGACCTTTTTTGTAGAGAATTAAGTTTCCAACTTTTTATGTTCTATGATATTTTTTGATCAGATGCGTAGTTCTCGAGATATATCAAGATATTTAAAAGTTCCGAAGCCGCACCAACATAATAGAGATACAGAAACACCGTGGCCCCTTTCTTTGAGATAACTCTGCACTATTGCGAGCTGTAAATGCCACTTCCAGCTTAGCTGTGCAGAAGAAGAACAACAAGAATAAGAAATATCTCGAAATATGTCCGTCAGGCCCCTTCCCTTGAGATAAATCTGCAAATATCTCGGAAACGAAGCGAGCTATGGCAAAATGTTAAGAGACCTTATTTGTAGAGAATTAAGTTTCCTACCTTTTACGTTCTATGATATTTTTTGATCAGAAGCGTAGTTCTCGAGATATATCAAGATATTTAAAAGTTCCGAAGCCGCACCAACATAATAGAGATACAGAAACACCGTGGCCCCTTTCTTTGAGATAACTCTGCACTATTGCGAGCTGCAAATGCCACTTCCAGCTTAGCTGTGCAGAAGAAGAACAACAAGAAGAAGAAATATCTCGAAATATGTCCGTTAGGCCCCTTCCCTTGAGATAAATCTGCAAATATCTCGGAAACGAAGAGAGCTATGGCAAAATGTTAAGAGACCTTTTTTGTAGAGAATTAAGTTTCCTACTTTTTATGTTCTATGATATTTTTTGATCAGATGCGTAGTTCTCGAGATATATCAAGATATTTAAAAGTTCCGAAGCCGCACCAACATAATAGAGATACAGAAACACCGTGGCCCCTTTCTTTGAGATAACTCTGCACTATTGCGAGCTGCAAATGCCACTTCCAGCTTAGCTGTGCAGAAGAAGAACAACAAGAAGAAGAAATATCTCGAAATATTTCCGTCAGGCCCCTTCCCTTGAGATAAATCTGCAAATATCTCGGAAACGAAGAGAGCTATGGCAAAATGTTAAGAGACCTTTTTTGTAGAGAATTAAGTTTCCTACTTTTCATGTTCTATGATATTTTTTGATCAGATGCGTAGTTCTCGAGATATATCAAGATATTTAAAAGTTCCGAAGCCGCACCAACATAATAAAGATACAGAAACACCGTGGCCCCTTTCTTTGAGATAACTGTGCACTAGTGCGAGCCGCAAATGCCACTTCCAGCTTAGCTGTGCAGAAGAAGAACAACAAGAAGAAGAAATATCTCGAAATATGTCCGTCAGGCCCCTTCCCTTGAGATAAATCTGCACATATCTCGGAAACGAAGCCAGCTATGGCAAAATGTTAAGAGACCGTTTTTGTAGAGAATTAAGTTTCCTACTTTTTATGTTCTATGATATTTTTTGATCAGACGCGTAGTTCTCGAGATATATCAAGATATTTAAAAGTTCCGAAGCCGCACCAACATAATAGAGATACAGAAACACCGTGGCCCCTTTCTTTGAGATAACTCTGCACTATTGCGAGCTGCAAATGCCACTTCCAGCTTAGCTGTGCAGAAGAAGAACAACAAGAAGAAGAAATATCTCGAAATATTTCCGTCAGGCCCCTTCCCTTGAGATAAATCTGCAAATATCTCGGAAACGAAGACAGCTATGGCAAAATGTTAAGAGACCTTTTTTGTAGAGAATTAAGTTTCCTACTTTTCATGTTCTATGATATTTTTTGATCAGATGCGTAGTTCTCGAGATATATCAAGATATTTAAAAGTTCCGAAGCCGCACCAACATAATAGAGATACAGAAACACCGTGGCCCCTTTCTTTGAGATAACTCTGCACTAGTGCGAGCCGCAAATGCCACTTCCAGCTTAGCTGTGCAGAAGAAGAACAACAAGAAGAAGAAATATCTCGAAATATGTCCGTCAGGCCCCTTCCCTTGAGATAAATCTGCAAATATCTCGGAAACGAAGCGAGCTATGGCAAAATGTTAAGAGACCTTTTTTGTAGAGAATTATGTTTCCTACTTTTTATGTTGTATGATATTTTTTGATCAGACCCGTAGTTCTCGAGATATATCAAGATATTTAAAAGTTCCGAAGCCGCACCAACATAATAGAGATACAGAAACACCGTGGCCCCTTTCTTTGAGATAACTCTGCACTATTGCGAGCTGCAAATGCCACTTCCAGCTTAGCTGTGCAGAAGAAGAACAACAAGATGAAGAAATATTTCGAAATATGTCCGTTAGGCCCCTTCCCTTGAGATAAATCTGGAAATATCTCGGAAACGAAGAGAGCTATAGCAAAATGTTAAGAGACCTTTTTTGTAGAGAATTAAGTTTCCTACTTTTTATGTTCTATGATATTTTTTGATCAGATGCGTAGTTCTCGAGATATATCAAGATATTTAAAAGTTCCGAAGCCGCACCAACATAATAGAGATACAGAAACACCGTGGCCCCTTTCTTTGAGATAACTCTGCACTATTGCGAGCTGGAAATGCCACTTCCAGTTTAGCTGTGCAGAAGAAGAACAACAAGAAGAAGAAATATCTCGAAATATGTCCGTTAGGCCCCTTCCCTTGAGATAAATCTGCAAATATCTCGGAAACGAAGCGAGCTATGGCAAAATCTTAAGAGACCTTTTTTGTAGAGAATTAAGTTTCCTACTTTTTATGTTCTATGATATTTTTTGATCAGATGCGTAGTTCTCGAGATATATCAAGATATTTAAAAGTTCCGAAGCCACACCAACATAATAGAGATACAGAAACACCGTGGCCCCTTTCTTTGAGATAACTCTGCACTATTGCGAGCTGGAAATGCCACTTCCAGCTTAGCTGTGCAGAAGAAGAACAACAAGAAGAAGAAATATCTCGAAATATGTCCGTCAGGCCCCTTCCCTTGAGATATATCAGCAAATATCTCGGAAACGAAGCGAGCTATGGCAAAATGTTAAGAGACCTTTTTTGTAGAGAATTATGTTTCCTACAATTTATGTTCTATGATATTTTTTGATCAGAAGCGTAGTTTTCGAGATACATCGAGATATTTAAAAGTTCCGAAGCCGCACCAACATAATAGAGATACAGAAACACCGTGGCCCCTTTCTTTGAGATAACTCTGCACTAGTGCGAGCCGCAAATGCCACTTCCAGCTTAGCTGTGCAGAAGAAGAACAACAAGAAGAAGAAATATCTCGAAATATGTCCGTCAGGCCCCTTCCCTTGAGATATATCTGCAAATATCTCGGAAACGAAGCGAGCTATGGCAAAATGTTAAGAGACCTTTTTTGTAGAGAATTCTGTTTCCTACAATTTATGTTCTATGATATTTTTTGATCAGAAGCGTAGTTTTCGAGATATATCGAGATATTTAAAAGTTCCGAAGCCGCACCAACATAATAGAGATACAGAAACACCGTGGCCCCTTTCTTTGAGATAACTCTGCACTAGTGCGAGCCGCAAATGCCACTTCCAGCTTAGCTGTGCAGAAGAAGAACAACAAGAAGAAGAAATATCTCGAAATATGTCCGTCAGGCCCCTTCCCTTGAGATAAATCTGCAAATATCTCGGAAACGAAGCGAGCTATGGCAAAATGTTAAGAGACCTTTTTTGTAGAGAATTAAGTTTCCTACTTTTCATGTTCTATGATATTTTTTGATCAGATGCGTAGTTCTCGAGATATATCAAGATTTTTAAAAGTTCCGAAGCCGCACCAACATAATAGAGATACAGAAACACCGTGGCCCCTTTCTTTGAGATAACTCTGCACTATTGCGAGCTGCAAATGCCACTTCCAGCTTAGCTGTGCAGAGGAAGAACAACAAGAAGAAGAAATATCTCGAAATATGTCCGTCAGGCCAGTTCCTTTGAGCTGAATCTGCAAATATCTCGGAAACGAAGCGAGCTATGACAAAATGTTAAGCGACGTTTTTTATAGAGAATTATGTTTCCTACAATTTATGTTCTATGATATTTTTTGATCAGAAGCGTAGTTTTCGAGATATATCGAGATATTTAAAAGTTCCGAAGCCGCACCAACATAATAGGGATACAGAAACACCGTGGCCCCTTTCTTTGAGATAACTCTGCACTAGTGCGAGCCGCAAATGCCACTTCCAGCTTAGCTGTGCAGAAGAAGAACAACAAGAAGAAGAAATATCTCGAAATATGTCCGTCAGGCCCCTTCCCTTGAGATAAATCTGCAAATATCTCGGAAACGAAGCGAGCTATGGCAAAATCTTAAGAGACCTTTTTTGTAGAGAATTAAGTTTCCTACTTTTTATGTTCTATGATATTTTTTGATCAGATGCGTAGTTCTCGAGATATATCAAGATATTTAAAAGTTCCGAAGCCACACCAACATAATAGAGATACAGAAACACCGTGGCCCCTTTCTTTGAGATAACTCTGCACTATTGCGAGCTGCAAATGCCACTTCCAGCTTAGCTGTGCAGAAGAAGAACAACAAGAAGAAGAAATATCTCGAAATATGTCCGTCAGGCCACTTCCCTTGAGATAAATCTGCAAATATCTCGGAAACGAAGCGAGCTATGGCAAAATGTTAAGACACCTTTTTTGTAGAGAATTAAGTTTCCTACTTTTTATGTTCTATGATATTTTTTGATCAGATGCGTAGTTCTCGAGATATATCAAGATTTTTAAAAGTTCCGAAGCCGCACCAACATAATAGAGATACAGAAACACCGTGGCCCCTTTCTTTGAGATAACTCTGCACTATTGCGAGCTGCAAATGCCACTTCCAGCTTAGCTGTGCAGAGGAAGAACAACAAGAAGAAGAAATATCTCGAAATATGTCCGTCAGGCCAGTTCCTTTGAGCTGAATCTGCAAATATCTCGGAAACGAAGCGAGCTATGGCAAAATGTTAAGAGACCTTTTTTGTAGAGAATTATGTTTCCTACAATTTATGTTCAATGATATTTTTTGATCAGAAGCGTAGTTTTCGAGATACATCGAGATATTTAAAAGTTCCGAAGCCGCACCAACATAATAGAGATACAGAAACACCGTGGCCCCTTTCTTTGAGATAACTCTGCACTAGTGCGAGCCGCAAATGCCACTTCCAGCTTAGCTGTGCAGAAGAAGAACAACAAGAAGAAGAAATATCTCGAAATATGTCCGTCAGGCCCCTTCCCTTGAGATAAATCTGCAAATATCTCGGAAACGAAGCGAGCTATGGCAAAATGTTAAGAGACCTTTTTTGTAGAGAATTAAGTTTCCTACTTTTTATGTTCTATGATATTTTTTGATCAGATGCGTAGTTCTCGAGATATATCAAGATATTTAAAAGTTCCGAAGCCGCACCAACATAATAGAGATACAGAAACACCGTGGCCCCTTTCTTTGAGATAACTCTGCACTATTGCGAGCTGGAAATGCCACTTCCAGCTTAGCTGTGCAGAAGAAGAACAACAAGAAGAAGAAATATCTCGAAATATGTCCGTCAGGCCCCTTCCCTTGAGATATATCAGCAAATATCTCGGAAACGAAGCGAGCTATGGCAAAATGTTAAGAGACCTTTTTTGTAGAGAATTATGTTTCCTACAATTTATGTTCTATGATATTTTTTGATCAGAAGCGTAGTTTTCGAGATACATCGAGATATTTAAAAGTTCCGAAGCCGCACCAACATAATAGAGATACAGAAACACCGTGGCCCCTTTCTTTGAGATAACTCTGCACTAGTGCGAGCCGCAAATGCCACTTCCAGCTTAGCTGTGCAGAAGAAGAACAACAAGAAGAAGAAATATCTCGAAATATGTCCGTCAGGCCCCTTCCCTTGAGATATATCTGCAAATATCTCGGAAACGAAGCGAGCTATGGCAAAATGTTAAGAGACCTTTTTTGTAGAGAATTCTGTTTCCTACAATTTATGTTCTATGATATTTTTTGATCAGAAGCGTAGTTTTCGAGATATATCGAGATATTTAAAAGTTCCGAAGCCGCACCAACATAATAGAGATACAGAAACACCGTGGCCCCTTTCTTTGAGATAACTCTGCACTAGTGCGAGCCGCAAATGCCACTTCCAGCTTAGCTGTGCAGAAGAAGAACAACAAGAAGAAGAAATATCTCGAAATATGTCCGTCAGGCCCCTTCCCTTGAGATAAATCTGCAAATATCTCGGAAACGAAGCGAGCTATGGCAAAATGTTAAGAGACCTTTTTTGTAGAGAATTAAGTTTCCTACTTTTTATGTTCTATGATATTTTTTGATCAGATGCGTAGTTCTCGAGATATATCAAGATTTTTAAAAGTTCCGAAGCCGCACCAACATAATAGAGATACAGAAACACCGTGGCCCCTTTCTTTGAGATAACTCTGCACTATTGCGAGCTGCAAATGCCACTTCCAGCTTAGCTGTGCAGAGGAAGAACAACAAGAAGAAGAAATATCTCGAAATATGTCCGTCAGGCCAGTTCCTTTGAGCTGAATCTGCAAATATCTCGGAAACGAAGCGAGCTATGACAAAATGTTAAGCGACGTTTTTTATAGAGAATTATGTTTCCTACAATTTATGTTCTATGATATTTTTTGATCAGAAGCGTAGTTTTCGAGATATATCGAGATATTTAAAAGTTCCGAAGCCGCACCAACATAATAGGGATACAGAAACACCGTGGCCCCTTTCTTTGAGATAACTCTGCACTAGTGCGAGCCGCAAATGCCACTTCCAGCTTAGCTGTGCAGAAGAAGAACAACAAGAAGAAGAAATATCTCGAAATATGTCCGTCAGGCCACTTCCCTTGAGATAAATCTGCAAATATCTCGGAAACGAAGCGAGCTATGGCAAAATGTTAAGACACCTTTTTTGTAGAGAATTAAGTTTCCTACTTTTTATGTTCTATGATATTTTTTGATCAGATGCGTAGTTCTCGAGATATATCAAGATTTTTAAAAGTTCCGAAGCCGCACCAACATAATAGAGATACAGAAACACCGTGGCCCCTTTCTTTGAGATAACTCTGCACTATTGCGAGCTGCAAATGCCACTTCCAGCTTAGCTGTGCAGAGGAAGAACAACAAGAAGAAGAAATATCTCGAAATATGTCCGTCAGGCCAGTTCCTTTGAGCTGAATCTGCAAATATCTCGGAAACGAAGCGAGCTATGGCAAAATGTTAAGACACCTTTTTTGTAGAGAATTATGTTTCCTACAATTTATGTTCAATGATATTTTTTGATCAGAAGCGTAGTTTTCGAGATACATCGAGATATTTAAAAGTTCCGAAGCCGCACCAACATAATAGAGATACAGAAACACCGTGGCCCCTTTCTTTGAGATAACTCTGCACTAGTGCGAGCCGCAAATGCCACTTCCAGCTTAGCTGTGCAGAAGAAGAACAACAAGAAGAAGAAATATCTCGAAATATGTCCGTCAGGCCCCTTCCCTTGAGATAAATCTGCAAATATCTCGGAAACGAAGCGAGCTATGGCAAAATGTTAAGAGACCTTTTTTGTAGAGAATTAAGTTTCCTACTTTTTATGTTCTATGATATTTTTTGATCAGATGCGTAGTTCTCGAGATATATCAAGATATTTAAAAGTTCCGAAGCCGCACCAACATAATAGAGATACAGAAACACCGTGGCCCCTTTCTTTGAGATAACTCTGCACTATTGCGAGCTGCAAATGCCACTTCCAGCTTAGCTGTGCAGAGGAAGAACAACGAGAAGAAGAAATATCTCGAAATATGTCCGTCAGGCCCCTTCCCTTGAGATAAATCTGCAAATATCTCGGAAACGAAGAGAGCTATGGCAAAATGTTAAGAGACTTTTTTTGTAGAGAATTAAGTTTCCTACTTTTTATGTTCTATGATATTTGTTGGTCAGAAGCGTAGTTTTCGAGATATATCGAGATATTTAAAAGTTCCAAAGACGCACCAACATAATAGAGATACAGAAACACCGTGGCCCCTTTCTTTGAGATAACTCTGCACTAGTGCGAGCCGCAAATGCCACTTCCAGCCTAGCTGTGCAGAAGAAGAACAACAAGAAGAAGAAATATCTCGAAATATGTCCGTCAGGCCCCTTCCCTTGAGATAAATCTGCAAATATCTCGGAAACGAAGCGAGCTATGGCAAAATGTTAAGAGACCTTTTTTGTAGAGAATTAAGTTTCCTACTTTTTATGTTCTATGATATTTTTCGATCAGATGCGTAGTTCTCGAGATATATCAAGATATTTAAAAGTTCCGAAGCCGCACCAACATAATAGAGATACAGAAACACCGTGGCCCCGTTCTTTGAGATAACTCTGCACTATTGCGAGCTGCAAATGCCACTTCCAGCTTAGCTGTGCAGAAGAAGAACAACAAGAAGAAGAAATATCTCGAAATATGTCCGTCAGGCCCCTTCCCTTGAGATAAATCTGCAAATATCTCGGAAACGAAGAGAGCTATGGCAAAATGTTAAGAGACCTTTTTTGTAGAGAATTAAGTTTCCTACTTTTTATGTTCTATGATATTTTTTGATCTGATGCGTAGTTCTCGAGATATATCAAGATATTTAAAAGTTCCGAAGCCGCACCAACATAATAGAGATACAGAAACACCGTGGCCCCTTTCTTTGAGATAACTCTGCACTATTGCGAGCCGCAAATGCCACGTCCAGCTTAGCTGTGCAGAAGAAGAACAACAAGAAGAAGAAATATCTCGAAATATGTCCGTCAGGCCCCTTCCCCTGAGATATATCTGCAAATATCTCGGAAACGAAGCGAGCTATGGCAAAATGTTAAGAGACCTTTTTTGTAGGGAATTCTGTTTCCTACAATTTATGTTCTATGATATTTTTTGATCAGAAGCGTAGTTTTCGAGATATATCGAGATATTTAAAAGTTCCGAAGCCGCACCAACATAATAGAGATACAGAAACACCGTGGCCCCTTTCTTTGAGATAACTCTGCACTAGTGCGAGCCGCAAATGCCACTTCCAGCTTAGCTGTGCAGAAGAAGAACAACAAGAAGAAGAAATATCGCGAAATATGTCCGTCAGGCCCCTTCCCTTGATATAAATCTGCAAATATCTCGGAAACGAAGCGAGCTATGGCAAAATGTTAAGAGACCTTTTCTGTAGAGAATTAAGTTTCCTACTTTTTATGTTCTATGATATTTTTTGATCAGATGCGTAGTTCTCGAGATATATCAAGATATTTAAAAGTTCCGAAGCCGCACCAACATAATAGAGATACAGAAACACCGTGGCCCCTTTCTTTGAGATAACTCTGCACTATTGCGAGCTGCAAATGCCACTTCCAGCTTAGCTGTGCAGAGGAAGAACAACAAGAAGAAGAAATATCTCGAAATATGTCCGTCAGGCCCCTTCCCTTGAGATATATCAGCAAATATCTCGGAAACGAAGCGAGCTATGGCAAAATGTTAAGAGACCTTTTTTGTAGAGAATTATGTTTCCTACAATTTATGTTCTATGATATTTTTTGATCAGAAGCGTAGTTTTCGAGATACATCGAGATATTTAAAAGTTCCGAAGCCGCACCAACATAATAGAGATACAGAAACACCGTGGCCCCTTTCTTTGAGATAACTCTGCACTAGTGCGAGCCGCAAATGCCACTTCCAGCTTAGCTGTGCAGAAGAAGAACAACAAGAAGAAGAAATATCTCGAAATATGTCCGTCAGGCCCCTTCCATTGAGATATATCTGCAAATATCTCGGAAACGAAGCGAGCTATGGCAAAATGTTAAGAGACCTTTTTTGTAGAGAATTCTGTTTCCTACAATTTATGCTCTATGATATTTTTTGATCAGAAGCGTAGTTTTCGAGATATATCGAGATATTTAAAAGTTCCGAAGCCGCACCAACATAATAGAGATACAGAAACACCGTGGCCCCTTTCTTCGAGATAACTCTGCACTAGTGCGAGCCGCAAATGCCACTTCCAGCTTAGCTGTGCAGAAGAAGAACAACAAGAAGAAGAAATATCTCGAAATATGTCCGTCAGGCCCCTTCCCTTGAGATAAATCTGCAAATATCTCGGGAACGAAGCGAGCTATGGCAAAATGTTAAGAGACCTTTTTTGTAGAGAATTATGTTTCCTACAATTTATGTTCTATGATATTTTTTGATCAGAAGCGTAGTTTTCGAGATATATCGAGATATTTAAAAGTTCCGAAGCCGCACCAACATAATAGGGATACAGAAACACCGTGGCCCCTTTCTTTGAGATAACTCTGCACTAGTGCGAGCCGCAAATGCCACTTCCAGCTTAGCTGTGCAGAAGAAGAACAACAAGAAGAAGAAATATCTCGAAATATGTCCGTCAGGCCCCTTCCCTTGAGATAAATCTGCAAATATCTCGGAAACGAAGCGAGCTATGGCAAAATATTAAGAGACCTTTTTTGTAGAGAATTAAGTTTCCTACTTTTTATGTTCTATGATATTTTTTGATCAGATGCGTAGTTCTCGAGATATATCAAGATATTTAAAAGTTCCGAAGCCGCACCAACATAATAGAGATACAGAAACACCGTGGCCCCTTTCTTTGAGATAACTCTGCACTATTGCGAGCTGTAAATGCCAGTTCCAGCTTAGCTGTGCAGAAGAAGTACAACAAAAAGAAGAAATATCTCGAAATATGTCCGTCAGGCCCCTTCCCTTGAGATAAATCTGCAAATATCTCGGAAACGAAGCGAGCTATGGCAAAATGTTAAGAGACCTCTTTTGTAGAGAATTAAGTTTCCTGCTTTTTATGTTCTATGATATTTTTCGATCAGATGCGTAGTTCTCGAGATATATCAAGATATTTAAAAGTTCCGAAGCCGCACCAACATAATAGAGATACAGACACACCGTGGCCCCTTTCTTTGAGATAACTCTGCACTATTGCGAGCTGCAAATGCCACTTCCAGTTTAGCTGTGCAGAAGAAGAACAACAAGAAGAAGAAATATCTCGAAATATGTCCGTTAGGCCCCTTCCCGTGAGATAAATCTGCAAATATCTCGGAAACGAAGCGAGCTATGGCAAAATGTTAAGAGACCTCTTTTGTAGAGAATTAAGTTTCCTACTTTTTATGTTCTATGATATTTTTTGATCAGATGCGTAGTTCTCGAGATATATCAAGATATTTAAAAGTTCCGAAGCCGCACCAACATAATAGAGATACAGAAACACCGTGGCCCCTTTCTTTGAGATAACTCTGCACTATTGCGAGCTGCAAATGCCACTTCCAGCTTAGCTGTGCAGAGGAAGAACAACAAGAAGAAGAAATATCTCGAAATATGTCCGTCAGGCCAGTTCCTTTGAGCTGAATCTGCAAATATCTCGGAAACGAAGCGAGCTATGACAAAATGTTAAGAGACGTTTTTTATAGAGAATTATGTTTCCTACAATTTATGTTCTATGATATTTTTTGATCAGAAGCGTAGTTTTCGAGATATATCGAGATATTTAAAAGTTCCGAAGCCGCACCAACATAATAGGGATACAGAAACACCGTGGCCCCTTTCTTTGAGATAACTCTGCACTATTGCGAGCTGCAAATGCCACTTCCAGCTTAGCTGTGCAAAGGAAGAACAACAAGAAGAAGAAATATCTCGAAATATGTCCGTCAGGCCCCTTCCCTTGAGATAAATCTGCAAATATCTCGGAAACGAAGAGAGCTATGGCAAAATGTTAAGAGACTTTTTTTGTAGAGAATTAAGTTTCCTACTTTTTATGTTCTATGATATTTTTTGATCTGATGCGTAGTTCTCGAGATATATCAAGATATTTAAAAGTTCCGAAGCCGCACCAATATAATAGAGATACAGAAACACCGTGGCCCCTTTCTTTGAGATAACTCTGCACTAGTGCGAGCCGCAAATGCCACTTCCAGCTTAGCTGTGCAGAAGAAGAACAACAAGAAGAAGAAATATCTCGAAATATGTCCGTCAGGCCCCTTCCCTTGAGATAAATCTGCAAATATCTCGGAAACGAAGCGAGCTATGGCAAAATGTTAAGAGACCTTTTTTGTAGAGAATTAAGTTTCCTACTTTTTATGTTCTATGATATTTTTTCATCAGATGCGTAGTTCTCGAGATATATCAAGATATTTAAAAGTTCCGAAGCCGCACCAACATAATAGAGATACAGAAACACCGTGGCCCCTTTCTTTGAGATAACTCTGCACTATTGCGAGCTGCAAATGCCACTTCCAGCTTAGCTGTGCAGAGGAAGAACAACAAGAAGAAGAAATATCTCGAAATATGTCCGTCAGGCCAGTTCCTTTGAGCTGAATCTGCAAATATCTCGGAAACGAAGCGAGCTATGGCAAAATGTTAAGAGACGTTTTTTATAGAGAATTATGTTTCCTACAATTTATGTTCTATGATATTTTTTTATCAGAAGCGTAGTTTTCGAGATATATCGAGATATTTAAAAGTTCCGAAGCCGCACCAACATAATAGGGATACAGAAACACCGTGGCCCCTTTCTTTGAGATAACTCTGCACTAGTGCGAGCCGCAAATGCCACTTCCAGCTTAGCTGTGCAGAAGAAGAACAACAAGAAGAAGAAATATCTCGAAATATGTCCGTCAGGCCACTTCCCTTGAGATAAATCTGCAAATATCTCGGAAACGAAGCGAGCTATGGCAAAATGTTAAGAGACCTTCTTTGTAGAGAATTATGTTTCCTACAATTTATGTTCTATGATATTTTTTGATCAGAAGCGTAGTTTTCGAGATACATCGAGATATTTAAAAGTTCCGAAGCCGCACCAACATAATAGAGATACAGAAACACCGTGGCCCCTTTCTTTGAGATAACTCTGCACTAGTGCGAGCCGCAAATGCCACTTCCAGCTTAGCTGTGCAGAAGAAGAACAACAAGAAGAAGAAATATCTCGAAATATGTCCGTCAGGCCCCTTCCCTTGAGATAAATCTGCAAATATCTCGGAGACGAAGCGAGCTATGGCAAAATGTTAAGAGACCTTTTTTGTAGAGAATTAAGTTTCCTACTTTCTATGTTCTATGATATTTTTTGATCAGATGCGTAGTTCTCGAGATATACCAAGATATTTAAAAGTTCCGAAGCCGCACCAACATAATAGAGATACAGAAACACCGTGGCCCCTTTCTTTGAGATAACTCTGCACTATTGCGAGCTGCAAATGCCACTTCCACCTTAGCTGTGCAGAGGAAGAACAACAAGAAGAAGAAATATCTCGAAATATGTCCGTCAGGCCCCTTCCCTTGAGATAAATCTGCAAATATCTCGGAAACGAAGAGAGCTATGGCAAAATGTTAAGAGACTTTTTTTGTAGAGAATTAAGTTTCCTACTTTTTATGTTCTATGATATTTTTTGATCTGATGCGTAGTTCTCGAGATATATCAAGATATTTAAAAGTTCCGAAGCCGCACCAATATAATAGAGATACAGAAACACCGTGGCCCCTTTCTTTGAGATAACTCTGCACTATTGCGAGCCGGAAATGCCACTTCCAGCTTAGCTGTGCAGAAGAAGAACAACAAGAAGAAGAAATATCTCGAAATATGTCCGTCAGGCCCCTTCCCTTGAGATATATCAGCAAATATCTCGGAAACGAAGCGAGCTATGGCAAAATGTTAAGAGACCTTTTTTGTAGAGAATTATGTTTCCTACAATTTATGTTCTATGATATTTTTTGATCAGAAGCGTAGTTTTCGAGATACATCGAGATATTTAAAAGTTCCGAAGCCGCACCAACATAATAGAGATACAGAAACACCGTGGCCCCTTTCTTTGAGATAACTCTGCACTAGTGCGAGCCGCAAATGCCACTTCCAGCTTAGCTGTGCAGAAGAAGAACAACAAGAAGAAGAAATATCTCGAAATATGTCCGTCAGGCCCCTTCCCTTGAGATAAATCTGCAAATATCTCGGAGACGAAGCGAGCTATGGCAAAATGTTAAGAGACCTTTTTTGTAGAGAATTAAGTTTCCTACTTTCTATGTTCTATGATATTTTTTGATCAGATGCGTAGTTCTCGAGATATACCAAGATATTTAAAAGTTCCGAAGCCGCACCAACATAATAGAGATACAGAAACACCGTGGCCCCTTTCTTTGAGATAACTCTGCACTATTGCGAGCTGCAAATGCCACTTCCACCTTAGCTGTGCAGAGGAAGAACAACAAGAAGAAGAAATATCTCGAAATATGTCCGTCAGGCCCCTTCCCTTGAGATAAATCTGCAAATATCTCGGAAACGAAGAGAGCTATGGCAAAATGTTAAGAGACTTTTTTTGTAGAGAATTAAGTTTCCTACTTTTTATGTTCTATGATATTTTTTGATCTGATGCGTAGTTCTCGAGATATATCAAGATATTTAAAAGTTCCGAAGCCGCACCAATATAATAGAGATACAGAAACACCGTGGCCCCTTTCTTTGAGATAACTCTGCACTATTGCGAGCCGGAAATGCCACTTCCAGCTTAGCTGTGCAGAAGAAGAACAACAAGAAGAAGAAATATCTCGAAATATGTCCGTCAGGCCCCTTCCCTTGAGATATATCAGCAAATATCTCGGAAACGAAGCGAGCTATGGCAAAATGTTAAGAGACCTTTTTTGTAGAGAATTATGTTTCCTACAATTTATGTTCTATGATATTTTTTGATCAGAAGCGTAGTTTTCGAGATACATCGAGATATTTAAAAGTTCCGAAGCCGCACCAACATAATAGAGATACAGAAACACCGTGGCCCCTTTCTTTGAGATAACTCTGCACTAGTGCGAGCCGCAAATGCCACTTCCAGCTTAGCTGTGCAGAAGAAGAACAACAAGAAGAAGAAATATCTCGAAATATGTCCGTCAGGCCCCTTCCCTTGAGATATATCTGCAAATATCTCGGAAACGAAGCGAGCTATGGCAAAATGTTAAGAGACCTTTTTTGTAGAGAATTCTGTTTCCTACAATCTATGTTCTATGATATTTTTTGGTCAGAAGCGTAGTTTTCGAGATATATCGAGATATTTAAAAGTTCCGAAGCCGCACCAACATAATAGAGATACAGAAACACCGTGGCCCCTTTCTTCGAGATAACTCTGCACTAGTGCGAGCCGCAAATGCCACTTCCAGCTTAGCTGTGCAGAAGAAGAACAACAAGAAGAAGAAATATCTCGAAATATGTCCGTCAGGCCCCTTCCCTTGAGATAAATCTGCAAATATCTCGGAAACGAAGCGAGCTATGGCAAAATGTTAAGAGACCTTTTTTGTAGAGAATTAAGTTTCCTACTTTTTATGTTCTATGATATTTTTTGATCAGATGCGTAGTTCTCGAGATATATCAAGATATTTAAAAGTTCCGAAGCCGCACCAACATAATAGAGATACAGAAACACCGTGGCCCCTTTCTTTGAGATAACTCTGCACTATTGCGAGCTGCAAATGCCACTTCCAGCTTAGCTGTGCAGAGGAAGAACAACAAGAAGAAGAAATATCTCGAAATATGTCCGTCAGGCCAGTTCCTTTGAGCTGAATCTGCAAATATCTCGGAAACGAAGCGAGCTATGGCAAAATGTTAAGAGACGTTTTTTATAGAGAATTATGTTTCCCACAATTTATGTTCTATGATATTTTTTGATCAGAAGCGTAGTTTTCGAGATATATCGAGATATTTAAAAGTTCCGAAGCCGCACCAACATAATAGGGATACAGAAACACCGTGGCCCCTTTCTTTGAGATAACTCTGCACTAGTGCGAGCCGCAAATGCCACTTCCAGCTTAGCTGTGCAGAAGAAGAACAACAAGAAGAAGAAATATCTCGAAATATGTCCGTCAGGCCCCTTCCCTTGAGATAAATCTGCAAATATCTCGGAAACGAAGCGAGCTATGGCAAAATGTTAAGAGACCTTTTTTGTAGAGAATTAAGTTTCCTACTTTTTATGTTCTATGATATTTTTTGATCAGAAGCGTAGTTCTCGAGATATATCAAGATATTTAAAAGTTCCGAAGCCGCACCAACATAATAGAGATACAGAAACACCGTGGCCCCTTTCTTTGAGATAACTCTAAACTATTGCGAGCTGCAAATGCCACTTCCAGCTTAGCTGTGCAGAGGAAGAACAACAAGAAGAAGAAATATCTCGAAATATGTCCGTCAGGCCAGTTCCTTTGAGCTGAATCTGCAAATATCTCGGAAACGAAGCGAGCTATGGCAAAATGTTAAGAGACGTTTTTTATAGAGAATTATGTTTCCCACAATTTATGTTCTATGATATTTTTTGAGCAGAAGCGTAGTTTTCGAGATATATCGAGATATTTAAAAGTTCCGAAGCCGCACCAACATAATAGGGATACAGAAACACCGTGGCCCCTTTCTTTGAGATAACTCTGCACTAGTGCGAGCCGCAAATGCCACTTCCAGCTTAGCTGTGCAGAAGAAGAACAACAAGAAGAAGAAATATCTCGAAATATGTCCGTCAGGCCCCTTCCCTTGAGATAAATCTGCAAATATCTCGGAAACGAAGCGAGCTATGGCAAAATGTTAAGAGACCTTTTTTGTAGAGAATTAAGTTTCCTACTTTTTATGTTCTATGATATTTTTTGATCAGATGCGTAGTTCTCGAGATATATCAAGATATTTAAAAGTTCCGAAGCCTCACCAACATAATAGAGATACAGAAACACCGTGGCCCCTTTCTTTGAGATAACTCTGCACTATTGCGAGCTGTAAATGCCACTTCCAGCTTAGCTGTGCAGAAGAAGAACAACAAAAAGAAGAAATATCTCGAAATGTGTCCGTCAGGCCCCTTCCCTTGAGATAAATCTGCAAATATCTCGGAAACGAAGCGAGCTATGGCAAAATGTTAAGAGACCTCTTTTGTAGAGAATTAAGTTTCCTACTTTTTATGGTCTATGATATTTTTCGATCAGATGCGTAGTTCTCGAGATATATCAAGATATTTAAAAGTTCCGAAGCCGCACCAACATAATAGAGATACAGACACACCGTGGCCCCTTTCTTTGAGATAACTCTGCACTATTGCGAGCTGGAAATGCCACTTCCAGCTTAGCTGTGCAGAAGAAGAACAACAAGAAGAAGAAATATCTGGAAATATGTCCGTCAGCCCAGTTCCTTTGAGCTGAATCTGCAAATATCTCGGAAACGAAGCGAGCTATGGCAAAATGTTAAGAGACGTTTTTTGTAGAGAATTATGTTTCCTACAATTTATGTTCTATGATATTTTTTGATCAGAAGCGTAGTTTTCGAGATATATCGAGATATTTAAAAGTTCCGAAGCCGCACCAACATAATAGGGATACAGAAACACCGTGGCCCCTTTCTTTGAGATAACTCTGCACTAGTGCGAGCCGCAAATGCCACTTCCAGCTTAGCTGTGCAGAAGAAGAACAACAAGAAGAAGAAATATCTCGAAATATGTCCGTCAGGCCCCTTCCCTTGAGATAAATCTGCAAATATCTCGGAAACGAAGCGAGCTATGGCAAAATGTTAAGAGACCTTTTTTGTAGAGAATTAAGTTTCCTACTTTTTATGTTCTATGATATTTTTTGATCAGATGCGTAGTTCTCGAGATATATCAAGATATTTAAAAGTTCCGAAGCCGCACCAACATAATAGAGATACAGAAACACCGTGGCCCCTTTCTTTGAGATAACTCTGCACTATTGCGAGCTGTAAATGCCACTTCCAGCTTAGCTGTGCAGAAGAAGAACAACAAAAAGAAGAAATATCTCGAAATATGTCCGTCAGGCCCCTTCCCTTGAGATAAATCTGCAAATATCTCGGAAACGAAGCGAGCTATGGCAAAATGTTAAGAGACCTCTTTTGTAGAGAATTAAGTTTCCTACTTTTTGTGTTCTATGATATTTTTCGATCAGATGCGTAGTTCTCGAGATATATCAAGATATTTAAAAGTTCCGAAGCCGCACCAACATAATAGAGATACAGACACACCGTGGCCCCTTTCTTTGAGATAACTCTGCACTATTGCGAGCTGGAAATGCCACTTCCAGCTTAGCTGTGCAGAAGAAGAACAACAAGAAGAAGAAATATCTCGAAATATGTCCGTCAGCCCAGTTCCTTTGAGCTGAATCTGCAAATATCTCGGAAACGAAGCGAGCTATGGCAAAATGTTAAGAGACGTTTTTTGTAGAGAATTATGTTTCCTACAATTTATGTTCTATGATATTTTTTGATCAGAAGCGTAGTTTTCGAGATATATCGAGATATTTAAAAGTTCCGAAGCCGCACCAACATAATAGAGATACAGAAACACCGTGGCCCCTTTCTTTGAGATAACTCTGCACTAGTGCGAGCCGCAAATGCCACTTCCAGCTTAGCTGTGCAGAAGAAGAACAACAAGAAGAAGAAATATCTCGAAATATGTCCGTCAGGCCCCTTCCCTTGAGATATATCTGCAAATATCTCGGAAACGAAGCGAGCTATGGCAAAATGTTAAGAGACCTTTTTTGTAGAGAATTCTGTTTCCTACAATCTATGTTCTATGATATTTTTTGGTCAGAAGCGTAGTTTTCGAGATATATCGAGATATTTAAAAGTTCCGAAGCCGCACCAACATAATAGAGATACAGAAACACCGTGGCCCCTTTCTTCGAGATAACTCTGCACTAGTGCGAGCCGCAAATGCCACTTCCAGCTTAGCTGTGCAGAAGAAGAACAACAAGAAGAAGAAATATCTCGAAATATGTCCGTCAGGCCCCTTCCCTTGAGATATATCTGCAAATATCTCGGAAACGAAGCGAGCTATGGCAAAATGTTAAGAGACCTTTTTTGTAGAGAATTCTGTTTCCTACAATCTATGTTCTATGATATTTTTTGGTCAGAAGCGTAGTTCTCGAGATATATCAAGATATTTAAAAGTTCCGAAGCCGCACCAACATAATAGAGATACAGAAACACCGTGGCCCCTTTCTTTGAGATAACTCTGCACTATTGCGAGCTGCAAATGCCACTTCCAGCTTAGCTGTGCAGAGGAAGAACAACAAGAAGAAGAAATATCTCGAAATATGTCCGTCAGGCCAGTTCCTTTGAGCTGAATCTGCAAATATCTCGGAAACGAAGCGAGCTATGGCAAAATGTTAAGAGACGTTTTTTGTAGAGAATTATGTTTCCTACAATTTATGTTCTATGATATTTTTTGATCAGAAGCGTAGTTTTCGAGATATATCGAGATATTTAAAAGTTCCGAAGCCGCACCAACATAATAGAGATACAGAAACACCGTGGCCCCTTTCTTTGAGATAACTCTGCACTAGTGCGAGCCGCAAATGCCACTTCCAGCTTAGCTGTGCAGAAGAAGAACAACAAGAAGAAGAAATATCTCGAAATATGTCCGTCAGGCCCCTTCCCTTGAGATATATCTGCAAATATCTCGGAAACGAAGCGAGCTATGGCAAAATGTTAAGAGACCTTTTTTGTAGAGAATTCTGTTTCCTACAATCTATGTTCTATGATATTTTTTGGTCAGAAGCGTAGTTTTCGAGATATATCGAGATATTTAAAAGTTCCGAAGCCGCACCAACATAATAGAGATACAGAAACACCGTGGCCCCTTTCTTCGAGATAACTCTGCACTAGTGCGAGCCGCAAATGCCACTTCCAGCTTAGCTGTGCAGAAGAAGAACAACAAGAAGAAGAAATATCTCGAAATATGTCCGTCAGGCCCCTTCCCTTGAGATATATCTGCAAATATCTCGGAAACGAAGCGAGCTATGGCAAAATGTTAAGAGACCTTTTTTGTAGAGAATTCTGTTTCCTACAATCTATGTTCTATGATATTTTTTGGTCAGAAGCGTAGTTTTCGAGATATATCGAGATATTTAAAAGTTCCGAAGCCGCACCAACATAATAGAGATACAGAAACACCGTGGCCCCTTTCTTCGAGATAACTCTGCACTAGTGCGAGCCGCAAATGCCACTTCCAGCTTAGCTGTGCAGAAGAAGAACAACAAGAAGAAGAAATATCTCGAAATATGTCCGTCAGGCCCCTTCCCTTGAGATATATCTGCAAATATCTCGGAAACGAAGCGAGCTATGGCAAAATGTTAAGAGACCTTTTTTGTAGAGAATTCTGTTTCCTACAATCTATGTTCTATGATATTTTTTGGTCAGAAGCGTAGTTTTCGAGATATATCGAGATATTTAAAAGTTCCGAAGCCGCACCAACATAATAGAGATACAGAAACACCGTGGCCCCTTTCTTCGAGATAACTCTGCACTAGTGCGAGCCGCAAATGCCACTTCCAGCTTAGCTGTGCAGAAGAAGAACAACAAGAAGAAGAAATATCTCGAAATATGTCCGTCAGGCCCCTTCCCTTGAGATAAATCTGCAAATATCTCGGAAACGAAGCGAGCTATGGCAAAATGTTAAGAGACCTTTTTTGTAGAGAATTAAGTTTCCTACTTTTTATGTTCTATGATATTTTTTGATCAGATGCGTAGTTCTCGAGATATATCAAGATATTTAAAAGTTCCGAAGCCGCACCAACATAATAGAGATACAGAAACACCGTGGCCCCTTTCTTTGAGATAACTCTGCACTATTGCGAGCTGCAAATGCCACTTCCAGCTTAGCTGTGCAGAGGAAGAACAACAAGAAGAAGAAATATCTCGAAATATGTCCGTCAGGCCAGTTCCTTTGAGCTGAATCTGCAAATATCTCGGAAACGAAGCGAGCTATGGCAAAATGTTAAGAGACGTTTTTTATAGAGAATTATGTTTCCCACAATTTATGTTCTATGATATTTTTTGATCAGAAGCGTAGTTTTCGAGATATATCGAGATATTTAAAAGTTCCGAAGCCGCACCAACATAATAGGGATACAGAAACACCGTGGCCCCTTTCTTTGAGATAACTCTGCACTAGTGCGAGCCGCAAATGCCACTTCCAGCTTAGCTGTGCAGAAGAAGAACAACAAGAAGAAGAAATATCTCGAAATATGTCCGTCAGGCCCCTTCCCTTGAGATAAATCTGCAAATATCTCGGAAACGAAGCGAGCTATGGCAAAATGTTAAGAGACCTTTTTTGTAGAGAATTAAGTTTCCTACTTTTTATGTTCTATGATATTTTTTGATCAGATGCGTAGTTCTCGAGATATATCAAGATATTTAAAAGTTCCGAAACCGCACCAACATAATAGAGATACAGAAACACCGTGGCCCCTTTCTTTGAGATAACTCTGCACTATTGCGAGCTGTAAATGCCACTTCCAGCTTAGCTGTGCAGAAGAAGAACAACAAAAAGAAGAAATATCTCGAAATATGTCCGTCAGGCCAGTTCCTTTGAGCTGAATCTGCAAATATCTCGGAAACGAAGCGAGCTATGACAAAATGTTAAGAGACGTTTTTTATAGAGAATTATGTTTCCTACAATTTATGTTCTATGATATTTTTTGATCAGAAGCGTAGTTTTCGAGATATATCGAGATATTTAAAAGTTCCGAAGCCGCACCAACATAATAGGGATACAGAAACACCGTGGCCCCTTTCTTTGAGATAACTCTGCACTAGTGCGAGCCGCAAATGCCACTTCCAGCTTAGCTGTGCAGAAGAAGAACAACAAGAAAAAGAAATATCTCGAAATATGTCCGTCAGGCCCCTTCCCTTGAGATAAATCTGCAAATATCTCGGAAACGAAGCGAGCTATGGCAAAATGTTAAGAGACCTTTTTTGTAGAGAATTAAGTTTCCTACTTTTTATGTTCTATGATATTTATTGATCAGAAGCGTAGTTCTCGAGATATATCAAGATATTTAAAAGTTCCGAAGCCGCACCAACATAATAGAGATACAGAAACACCGTGGCCCCTTTCTTTGAGATAACTCTAAACTATTGCGAGCTGCAAATGCCACTTCCAGCTTAGCTGTGCAGAGGAAGAACAACAAGAAGAAGAAATATCTCGAAATATGTCCGTCAGGCCAGTTCCTTTGAGCTGAATCTGCAAATATCTCGGAAACGAAGCGAGCTATGGCAAAATGTTAAGAGACGTTTTTTATAGAGAATTATGTTTCCCACAATTTATGTTCTATGATATTTTTTGAGCAGAAGCGTAGTTTTCGAGATATATCGAGATATTTAAAAGTTCCGAAGCCGCACCAACATAATAGGGATACAGAAACACCGTGGCCCCTTTCTTTGAGATAACTCTGCACTAGTGCGAGCCGCAAATGCCACTTCCAGCTTAGCTGTGCAGAAGAAGAACAACAAGAAGAAGAAATATCTCGAAATATGTCCGTCAGGCCCCTTCCCTTGAGATAAATCTGCAAATATCTCGGAAACGAAGCGAGCTATGGCAAAATGTTAAGAGACCTTTTTTGTAGAGAATTAAGTTTCCTACTTTTTATGTTCTATGATATTTTTTGATCAGATGCGTAGTTCTCGAGATATATCAAGATATTTAAAAGTTCCGAAGCCGCACCAACATAATAGAGATACAGAAACACCGTGGCCCCTTTCTTTGAGATAACTCTGCACTATTGCGAGCTGTAAATGCCACTTCCAGCTTAGCTGTGCAGAAGAAGAACAACAAAAAGAAGAAATATCTCGAAATATGTCCGTCAGGCCCCTTCCCTTGAGATAAATCTGCAAATATCTCGGAAACGAAGCGAGCTATGGCAAAATGTTAAGAGACCTCTTTTGTAGAGAATTAAGTTTCCTACTTTTTATGTTCTATGATATTTTTCGATCAGATGCGTAGTTCTCGAGATATATCAAGATATTTAAAAGTTCCGAAGCCGCACCAACATAATAGAGATACAGACACACCGTGGCCCCTTTCTTTGAGATAACTCTGCACTATTGCGAGCTGGAAATGCCACTTCCAGCTTAGCTGTGCAGAAGAAGAACAACAAGAAGAAGAAATATCTCGAAATATGTCCGTCAGCCCAGTTCCTTTGAGCTGAATCTGCAAATATCTCGGAAACGAAGCGAGCTATGGCAAAATGTTAAGAGACGTTTTTTGTAGAGAATTATGTTTCCTACAATTTATGTTCTATGATATTTTTTGATCAGAAGCGTAGTTTTCGAGATATATCGAGATATTTAAAAGTTCCGAAGCCGCACCAACATAATAGAGATACAGAAACACCGTGGCCCCTTTCTTTGAGATAACTCTGCACTAGTGCGAGCCGCAAATGCCACTTCCAGCTTAGCTGTGCAGAAGAAGAACAACAAGAAGAAGAAATATCTCGAAATATGTCCGTCAGGCCCCTTCCCTTGAGATATATCTGCAAATATCTCGGAAACGAAGCGAGCTATGGCAAAATGTTAAGAGACCTTTTTTGTAGAGAATTCTGTTTCCTACAATCTATGTTCTATGATATTTTTTGGTCAGAAGCGTAGCTTTCGAGATATATCGAGATATTTAAAAGTTCCGAAGCCGCACCAACATAATAGAGATACAGAAACACCGTGGCCCCTTTCTTCGAGATAACTCTGCACTAGTGCGAGCCGCAAATGCCACTTCCAGCTTAGCTGTGCAGAAGAAGAACAACAAGAAGAAGAAATATCTCGAAATATGTCCGTCAGGCCCCTTCCCTTGAGATATATCTGCAAATATCTCGGAAACGAAGCGAGCTATTGCAAAATGTTAAGAGACCTTTTTTGTAGAGAATTCTGTTTCCTACAATCTATGTTCTATGATATTTTTTGGTCAGAAGCGTAGTTTTCGAGATATATCGAGATATTTAAAAGTTCCGAAGCCGCACCAACATAATAGAGATACAGAAACACCGTGGCCCCTTTCTTCGAGATAACTCTGCACTAGTGCGAGCCGCAAATGCCACTTCCAGCTTAGCTGTGCAGAAGAAGAACAACAAGAAGAAGAAATATCTCGAAATATGTCCGTCAGGCCCCTTCCCTTGAGATAAATCTGCAAATATCTCGGAAACGAAGCGAGCTATGGCAAAATGTTAAGAGACCTTTTTTGTAGAGAATTAAGTTTCCTACTTTTCATGTTCTATGATATTTTTTGATCAGATGCGTAGTTCTCGAGATATATCAAGATATTTAAAAGTTCCGAAGCCGCACCAACATAATAGAGATACAGAAACACCGTGGCCCCTTTCTTTGAGATAACTCTGCACTATTGCGAGCTGCAAATGCCACTTCCAGCTTAGCTGTGCAGAGGAAGAACAACAAGAAGAAGAAACATCTCGAAATATGTCCGTCAGGCCAGTTCCTTTGAGCTGAATCTGCAAATATCTCGGAAACGAAGCGAGCTATGGCAAAATGTTAAGAGACGTTTTTTATAGAGAATTATGTTTCCCACAATTTATGTTCTATGATATTTTTTGAGCAGAAGCGTAGTTTTCGAGATATATCGAGATATTTAAAAGTTCCGAAGCCGCACCAACATAATAGGGATACAGAAACACCGTGGCCCCTTTCTTTGAGATAACTCTGCACTAGTGCGAGCCGCAAATGCCACTTCCAGCTTAGCTGTGCAGAAGAAGAACAACAAGAAGAAGAAATATCTCGAAATATGTCCGTCAGGCCCCTTCCCTTGAGATAAATCTGCAAATATCTCGGAAACGAAGCGAGCTATGGCAAAATGTTAAGAGACCTTTTTTGTAGAGAATTAAGTTTCCTACTTTTTATGTTCTATGATATTTTTTGATCAGATGCGTAGTTCTCGAGATATATCAAGATATTTAAAAGTTCCGAAGCCGCACCAACATAATAGAGATACAGAAACACCGTGGCCCCTTTCTTTGAGATAACTCTGCACTATTGCGAGCTGTAAATGCCACTTCCAGCTTAGCTGTGCAGAAGAAGAACAACAAAAAGAAGAAATATCTCGAAATATGTCCGTCAGGCCCCTTCCCTTGAGATAAATCTGCAAATATCTCGGAAACGAAGCGAGCTATGGCAAAATGTTAAGAGACCTCTTTTGTAGAGAATTAAGTTTCCTACTTTTTATGTTCTATGATATTTTTCGATCAGATGCGTAGTTCTCGAGATATATCAAGATATTTAAAAGTTCCGAAGCCGCACCAACATAATAGAGATACAGACACACCGTGGCCCCTTTCTTTGAGATAACTCTGCACTATTGCGAGCTGGAAATGCCACTTCCAGCTTAGCTGTGCAGAAGAAGAACAACAAGAAGAAGAAATATCTCGAAATATGTCCGTCAGCCCAGTTCCTTTGAGCTGAATCTGCAAATATCTCGGAAACGAAGCGAGCTATGGCAAAATGTTAAGAGACGTTTTTTGTAGAGAATTATGTTTCCTACAATTTATGTTCTATGATATTTTTTGATCAGAAGCGTAGTTTTCGAGATATATCGAGATATTTAAAAGTTCCGAAGCCGCACCAACATAATAGAGATACAGAAACACCGTGGCCCCTTTCTTTGGGATAACTCTGCACTAGTGCGAGCCGCAAATGCCACTTCCAGCTTAGCTGTGCAGAAGAAGAACAACAAGAAGAAGAAATATCTCGAAATATGTCCGTCAGGCCCCTTCCCTTGAGATATATCTGCAAATATCTCGGAAACGAAGCGAGCTATGGCAAAATGTTAAGAGACCTTTTTTGTAGAGAATTAAGTTTCCTACTTTTCATGTTCTATGATATTTTTTGATCAGATGCGTAGTTCTCGAGATATATCAAGATATTTAAAAGTTCCGAAGCCGCACCAACATAATAGAGATACAGAAACACCGTGGCCCCTTTCTTTGAGATAACTCTGCACTATTGCGAGCTGCAAATGCCACTTCCAGCTTAGCTGTGCAGAGGAAGAACAACAAGAAGAAGAAATATCTCGAAATATGTCCGTCAGGCCAGTTCCTTTGAGCTGAATCTGCAAATATCTCGGAAACGAAGCGAACTATGGCAAAATGTTAAGAGACGTTTTTTATAGAGAATTATGTTTCCCACAATTTATGTTCTATGATATTTTTTGAGCAGAAGCGTAGTTTTCGAGATATATCGAGATATTTAAAAGTTCCGAAGCCGCACCAACATAATAGGGATACAGAAACACCGTGGCCCCTTTCTTTGAGATAACTCTGCACTAGTGCGAGCCGCAAATGCCACTTCCAGCTTAGCTGTGCAGAAGAAGAACAACAAGAAGAAGAAATATCTCGAAATATGTCCGTCAGGCCCCTTCCCTTGAGATAAATCTGCAAATATCTCGGAAACGAAGCGAGCTATGGCAAAATGTTAAGAGACCTCTTTTGTAGAGAATTAAGTTTCCTACTTTTTATGTTCTATGATATTTTTTGATCAGAAGCGTAGTTTTCGAGATATATCGAGATATTTAAAAGTTCCGAAGCCGCACCAACATAATAGAGATACAGAAACACCGTGGCCCCTTTCTTTGAGATAACTCTGCACTAGTGCGAGCCGCAAATGCCACTTCCAGCTTAGCTGTGCAGAAGAAGAACAACAAGAAGAAGAAATATCTCGAAATATGTCCGTCAGGCCCCTTCCCTTGAGATATATCTGCAAATATCTCGGAAACAAAGCGAGCTATGGCAAAATGTTAAGAGACCTTTTTTGTAGAGAATTATGTTTCCTACAATTTATGTTCTATGATATTTTTTGATCAGAAGCGTAGTTTTCGAGATACATCGAGATATTTAAAAGTTCCGAAGCCGCACCAACATAATAGAGATACAGAAACACCGTGGCCCCTTTCTTTGAGATAACTCTGCACTAGTGCGAGCCGCAAATGCCACTTCCAGCTTAGCTGTGCAGAAGAAGAACAACAAGAAGAAGAAATATCTCGAAATATGTCCGTCAGGCCCCTTCCCTTGAGATAAATCTGCAAATATCTCGGAAACGAAGCGAGCTATGGCAAAATGTTAAGAGACCTTTTTTGTAGAGAATTAAGTTTCCTACTTTTTATGTTCTATGATATTTTTTGATCAGATGCGTAGTTCTCGAGATATATCAAGATATTTAAAAGTTCCGAAGCCGCACCAACATAATAGAGATACAGAAACACCGTGGCCCCTTTCTTTGAGATAACTCTGCACTATTGCGAGCTGCAAATGCCACTTCCAGCTTAGCTGTGCAGAGGAAGAACAACAAGAAGAAGAAATATCTCGAAATATGTCCGTCAGGCCAGTTCCTTTGAGCTGAATCTGCAAATATCTCGGAAACGAAGCGAGCTATGGCAAAATGTTAAGAGACGTTTTTTATAGAGAATTATGTTTCCTACAATTTATGTTCTATGATATTTTTTGATCAGAAGCGTAGTTTTCGAGATATATCGAGATATTTAAAACTTCCGAAGCCGCACCAACATAATAGGGATACAGAAACACCGTGGCCCCTTTCTTTGAGATAACTCTGCACTAGTGCGAGCCGCAAATGCCACTTCCAGCTTAGCTGTGCAGAAGAAGAACAACAAGAAGAAGAAATATCTCGAAATATGTCCGTCAGGCCCCTTCCCTTGAGATAAATCTGCAAATATCTCGGAAACGAAGCGAGCTATGGCAAAATGTTAAGAGACCTTTTTTGTAGAGAATTAAGTTTCCTACTTTTTATGTTCTATGATATTTTTTGATCAGATGCGTAGTTCTCGAGATATATCAAGATATTTAAAAGTTCCGAAGCCGCACCAACATAATAGAGATACAGAAACACCGTGGCCCCTTTCTTTGAGATAACTCTGCACTATTGCGAGCTGTAAATGCCACTTCCAGCTTAGCTGTGCAGAGGAAGAACAACAAGAAGAAGAAATATCTCGAAATATGTCCGTCAGGCCAGTTCCTTTGAGCTGAATCTGCAAATATCTCGGAAACGAAGCGAGCTATGGCAAAATGTTAAGAGACGTTTTTTATAGAGAATTATGTTTCCTACAATTTATGTTCTATGATATTTTTTGATCAGAAGCGTAGTTTTCGAGATATATCGAGATATTTAAAAGTTCCGAAGCCGCACCAACATAATAGGGATACAGAAACACCGTGGCCCCTTTCTTTGAGATAACTCTGCACTAGTGCGAGCCGCAAATGCCACTTCCAGCTTATCTGTGCAGAAGAAGAACAACAAGAAGAAGAAATATCTCGAAATATGTCCGTCAGGCCCCTTCCCTTGAGATAAATCTGCAAATATCTCGGAAACGAAGCGAGCTATGGCAAAATGTTAAGAGACCTTTTTTGTAGAGAATTAAGTTTCCTACTTTTTATGTTCTATGATATTTTTTGATCAGATGCGTAGTTCTCGAGATATATCAAGATATTTAAAAGTTCCGAAGCCGCACCAACATAATAGAGATACAGAAACACCGTGGCCCCTTTCTTTGAGATAACTCTGCACTATTGCGAGCTGTAAATGCCACTTCCAGCTTAGCTGTGCAGAGGAAGAACAACAAGAAGAAGAAATATCTCGAAATATGTCCGTCAGGCCAGTTCCTTTGAGCTGAATCTGCAAATATCTCGGAAACGAAGCGAGCTATGGCAAAATGTTAAGAGACGTTTTTTATAGAGAATTATGTTTCCTACAATTTATGTTCTATGATATTTTTTGATCAGAAGCGTAGTTTTCGAGATATATCGAGATATTTAAAAGTTCCGAAGCCGCACCAACATAATAGGGATACAGAAACACCGTGGCCCCTTTCTTTGAGATAACTCTGCACTAGTGCGAGCCGCAAATGCCACTTCCAGCTTATCTGTGCAGAAGAA
This sequence comes from Osmia lignaria lignaria, assembly GCF_051020975.1. Taxonomy (NCBI): domain Eukaryota; kingdom Metazoa; phylum Arthropoda; class Insecta; order Hymenoptera; family Megachilidae; genus Osmia; species Osmia lignaria. The sequence continues at coordinate 999,611 of NW_027478170.1, read as the reverse complement.
GAACAACAAGAAGAAGAAATATCTCGAAATATGTCCGTCAGGCCCCTTCCCTTGAGATAAATCTGCAAATATCTCGGAAACGAAGCGAGCTATGGCAAAATGTTAACAGACCTTTTTTGTAGAGAATTAAGTTTCCTACTTTTTATGTTCTATGATATTTTTTGATCAGATGCGTAGTTCTCGAGATATATCAAGATATTTAAAAGTTCCGAAGCCGCACCAACATAATAGAGATACAGAAACACCGTGGCCCCTTTCTATGAGATAACTCTGCACTATTGCGAGCTGTAAATGCCACTTCCAGCTTAGCTGTGCAGAAGAAGAACAACAAGAAGAAGAAATATCTCGAAATATGTCCGTCAGGCCCCTTCCCTTGAGATAAATCTGCAAATATCTCGGAAACGAAGCGAGCTATGGCAAAATGTTAAGAGACCTTTTTTGTAGAGAATTAAGTTTCCTACTTTTTATGTTCTATGATATTTTTTGATCAGATGCGTAGTTCTCGAGATATATCAAGATGTTTAAAAGTTCCGAAGCCGCACCAACATAATAGAGATACAGAAACACCGTGGCCCCTTTCTTTGAGATAACTCTGCACTATTGCGAGCTGTAAATGCCACTTCCAGCTTAGCTGTGCAGAAGAAGAACAACAAGAAGAAGAAATATCTCGAAATATGTCCGTCAGGCCCCTTCCCTTGAGATATATCTGCAAATATCTCGGAAACAAAGCGAGCTATGGCAAAATGTTAAGAGACCTTTTTTGTAGAGAATTATGTTTCCTACAATTTATGTTCTATGATATTTTTTGATCAGAAGCGTAGTTTTCGAGATACATCGAGATATTTAAAAGTTCCGAAGCCGCACCAACATAATAGAGATACAGAAACACCGTGGCCCCTTTCTTTGAGATAACTCTGCACTATTGCGAGCTGCAAATGCCACTTCCAGCTTAGCTGTGCAGAGGAAGAACAACAAGAAGAAGAAATATCTCGAAATATGTCCGTCAGGCCAGTTCCTTTGAGCTGAATCTGCAAATATCTCGGAAACGAAGCGAGCTATGGCAAAATGTTAAGAGACGTTTTTTATAGAGAATTATGTTTCCTACAATTTATGTTCTATGATATTCTTTGATCAGAAGCGTAGTTTTCGAGATATATCGAGATATTTAAAAGTTCCGAAGCCGCACCAACATAATAGGGATACAGAAACACCGTGGCCCCTTTCTTTGAGATAACTCTGCACTAGTGCGAGCCGCAAATGCCACTTCCAGCTTAGCTGTGCAGAAGAAGAACAACAAGAAGAAGAAATATCTCGAAATATGTCCGTCAGGCCCCTTCCCTTGAGATAAATCTGCAAATATCTCGGAAACGAAGCGAGCTATGGCAAAATGTTAAGAGACCTTTTTTGTAGAGAATTAAGTTTTCTACTTTTTATGTTCTATGATATTTTTTGATCAGATGCGTAGTTCTCGAGATATATCAAGATATTTAAAAGTTCCGAAGCCGCACCAACATAATAGAGATACAGAAACACCGTGGCCCCTTTCTTTGAGATAACTCTGCACTATTGCGAGCTGTAAATGCCACTTCCAGCTTAGCTGTGCAGAAGAAGAACAACAAAAAGAAGAAATATCTCGAAATATGTCCGTCAGGCCCCTTCCCTTGAGATAAATCTGCAAATATCTCGGAAACGAAGCGAGCTATGGCAAAATGTTAAGAGACCTCTTTTGTAGAGAATTAAGTTTCCTACTTTTTATGTTCTATGATATTTTTCGATCAGATGCGTAGTTCTCGAGATATATCAAGATATTTAAAAGTTCCGAAGCCGCACCAACATAATAGAGATACAGACACACCGTGGCCCCTTTCTTTGATATAACTCTGCACTATTGCGAGCTGGAAATGCCACTTCCAGTTTAGCTGTGCAGAAGAAGAACAACAAGAAGAAGAAATATCTCGAAATATGTCCGTTAGGCCCCTTCCCGTGAGATAAAACTGCAAATATCTCGGAAACGAAGCGAGCTATGGCAAAATGTTAAGAGACCTCTTTTGTAGAGAATTAAGTTTCCTACTTTTTATGTTCTATGATATTTTTTGATCAGATGCGTAGTTCTCGAGATATATCAAGATATTTAAAAGTTCCGAAGCCGCACCAACATAATAGAGATACAGAAACACCGTGGCCCCTTTCTTTGGGATAACTCTGCACTATTGCGAGCTGCAAATGCCACTTCCAGCTTAGCTGTGCAGAAGAAGAACAACAAGAAGAAGAAATATCTCGAAATATGTCCGTCAGACCCCTTCCCTTGAGATAAATCTGCACATATCTCGGAAACGAAGCGAGCTATGGCAAAATGTGAAGAGACCTTTTGTGTAGAGAATTAAGTTTCCTACTTTTTATCTTCTATGATATTTTTTGATCAGATGCGTAGTTCTCGAGATATATCAAGATATTTAAAAGTTCCGAAGCCGCACCAACATAATAGAGATACAGAAACACCGTGGCCCCTCTCTTTGAGATAACTCTGCACTATTGCGAGCTGGAAATGCCACTTCCAGTTTAGCTGTGCAGAAGAAGAACAACAAGAAGAAGAAATATCTCGAAATATGTCCGTTAGGCCCCTTCCCTTGAGATAAATGTGCAAATATCTCGGAAACGAAGCGAGCTATGGCAAAATGTTAAGAGACCTTTTTTGTAGAGAATTAAGTTTCCTACTTTTTATGTTCTATGATATTTTTTGATCAGATGCGTAGTTCTCGAGATATATCAAGATATTTAAAAGTTCCGAAGCCGCACCAACATAATAGAGATACAGAAACACCGTGGCCCCTTTCTTTGAGATAACTCTGCACTATTGCGAGCTGCAAATGCCACTTCCAGCTTAGCTGTGCAGAAGAAGAACAACAAGAAGAAGAAATATCTCGAAATATGTCCGTCAGGCCCCTTCCCTTGAGATAAATCTGCAAATATCTCGGAAACGAAGCGAGCTATGGCAAAATGTTAAGCGACTTTATTTGTAGAGAATTAAGTTTCCTACTTTTTACGTTCTATGATATTTTTTAATCATATGCGTAGTTCTCGAGATATATAAAGATATTTTAAAGTTCCGAAGCCGCACCAACATAATAGAGATACAGACACACCGTGGCCCCTTTCTTTGATATAACTCTGCACTATTGCGAGCTGGAAATGCCACTTCCAGTTTAGCTGTGCAGAAGAAGAACAACAAGAAGAAGAAATATCTCGAAATATGTCCGTTAGGCCCCTTCCCGTGAGATAAAACTGCAAATATCTCGGAAACGAAGCGAGCTATGGCAAAATGTTAAGAGACCTCTTTTGTAGAGAATTAAGTTTCCTACTTTTTATGTTCTATGATATTTTTTGATCAGATGCGTAGTTCTCGAGATATATCAAGATATTTAAAAGTTCCGAAGCCGCACCAACATAATAGAGATACAGAAACACCGTGGCCCCTTTCTTTGGGATAACTCTGCACTATTGCGAGCTGCAAATGCCACTTCCAGCTTAGCTGTGCAGAAGAAGAACAACAAGAAGAAGAAATATCTCGAAATATGTCCGTCAGACCCCTTCCCTTGAGATAAATCTGCACATATCTCGGAAACGAAGCGAGCTATGGCAAAATGTGAAGAGACCTTTTGTGTAGAGAATTAAGTTTCCTACTTTTTATCTTCTATGATATTTTTTGATCAGATGCGTAGTTCTCGAGATATATCAAGATATTTAAAAGTTCCGAAGCCGCACCAACATAATAGAGATACAGAAACACCGTGGCCCCTCTCTTTGAGATAACTCTGCACTATTGCGAGCTGGAAATGCCACTTCCAGTTTAGCTGTGCAGAAGAAGAACAACAAGAAGAAGAAATATCTCGAAATATGTCCGTTAGGCCCCTTCCCTTGAGATAAATGTGCAAATATCTCGGAAACGAAGCGAGCTATGGCAAAATGTTAAGAGACCTTTTTTGTAGAGAATTAAGTTTCCTACTTTTTATGTTCTATGATATTTTTTGATCAGATGCGTAGTTCTCGAGATATATCAAGATATTTAAAAGTTCCGAAGCCGCACCAACATAATAGAGATACAGAAACACCGTGGCCCCTTTCTTTGAGATAACTCTGCACTATTGCGAGCTGCAAATGCCACTTCCAGCTTAGCTGTGCAGAAGAAGAACAACAAGAAGAAGAAATATCTCGAAATATGTCCGTCAGGCCCCTTCCCTTGAGATAAATCTGCAAATATCTCGGAAACGAAGCGAGCTATGGCAAAATGTTAAGCGACTTTATTTGTAGAGAATTAAGTTTCCTACTTTTTACGTTCTATGATATTTTTTAATCATATGCGTAGTTCTCGAGATATATAAAGATATTTTAAAGTTCCGAAGCCGCACCAACATAATACAGATACAGAAACACCGTGGCCACTTTCTTCGAGATAACTCTGCACTATTGCGAGCTGCAAATGCCACTTCCAGCTTAGCTGTGCAGAGGAAGAACAACAAGAAGAAGAAATATCTCGAAATATGTCCGTCAGGCCAGTTCCTTTGAGTTGAATCTGCAAATATCTCGGAAACGAAGCGAGGTATGGCAAAATGTTAAGAGACCTTTTTTGTAGAGAATTATGTTTCCTACAATTTATGTTCTATGATATTTTTTGATCAGAAGCGTAGTTTTCGAGATATATCGAGATATTTAAAAGTTCCGAAGCCGCACCAACATAATAGAGATACAGAAACACCGTGGCCCCTTTCTTTGAGATAACTCTGCACTAGTGCGAGCCGCAAATGCCACTTCCAGCTTAGCTGTGCAGAGGAAGAACAACAAGAAGAAGAAATATCTCGAAATATGTCCGTCAGGCCAGTTCCTTTGAGCTGAATCTGCAAATATCTCGGAAACGAAGCGAGCTATGGCAAAATGTTAAGAGACGTTTTTTATAGAGAATTATGTTTCCTACAATTTATGTTCTATGATATTCTTTGATCAGAAGCGTAGTTTTCGAGATATATCGAGATATTTAAAAGTTCCGAAGCCGCACCAACATAATAGGGATACAGAAACACCGTGGCCCCTTTCTTTGAGATAACTCTGCACTAGTGCGAGCCGCAAATGCCACTTCCAGCTTAGCTGTGCAGAAGAAGAACAACAAGAAGAAGAAATATCTCGAAATATGTCCGTCAGGCCCCTTCCCTTGAGATAAATCTGCAAATATCTCGGAAACGAAGCGAGCTATGGCAAAATGTTAAGAGACCTTTTTTGTAGAGAATTAAGTTTTCTACTTTTTATGTTCTATGATATTTTTTGATCAGATGCGTAGTTCTCGAGATATATCAAGATATTTAAAAGTTCCGAAGCCGCACCAACATAATAGAGATACAGAAACACCGTGGCCCCTTTCTTTGAGATAACTCTGCACTATTGCGAGCTGTAAATGCCACTTCCAGCTTAGCTGTGCAGAAGAAGAACAACAAAAAGAAGAAATATCTCGAAATATGTCCGTCAGGCCCCTTCCCTTGAGATAAATCTGCAAATATCTCGGAAACGAAGCGAGCTATGGCAAAATGTTAAGAGACCTCTTTTGTAGAGAATTAAGTTTCCTACTTTTTATGTTCTATGATATTTTTCGATCAGATGCGTAGTTCTCGAGATATATCAAGATATTTAAAAGTTCCGAAGCCGCACCAACATAATAGAGATACAGACACACCGTGGCCCCTTTCTTTGATATAACTCTGCACTATTGCGAGCTGGAAATGCCACTTCCAGTTTAGCTGTGCAGAAGAAGAACAACAAGAAGAAGAAATATCTCGAAATATGTCCGTTAGGCCCCTTCCCGTGAGATAAAACTGCAAATATCTCGGAAACGAAGCGAGCTATGGCAAAATGTTAAGAGACCTCTTTTGTAGAGAATTAAGTTTCCTACTTTTTATGTTCTATGATATTTTTTGATCAGATGCGTAGTTCTCGAGATATATCAAGATATTTAAAAGTTCCGAAGCCGCACCAACATAATAGAGATACAGAAACACCGTGGCCCCTTTCTTTGGGATAACTCTGCACTATTGCGAGCTGCAAATGCCACTTCCAGCTTAGCTGTGCAGAAGAAGAACAACAAGAAGAAGAAATATCTCGAAATATGTCCGTCAGACCCCTTCCCTTGAGATAAATCTGCACATATCTCGGAAACGAAGCGAGCTATGGCAAAATGTGAAGAGACCTTTTGTGTAGAGAATTAAGTTTCCTACTTTTTATCTTCTATGATATTTTTTGATCAGATGCGTAGTTCTCGAGATATATCAAGATATTTAAAAGTTCCGAAGCCGCACCAACATAATAGAGATACAGAAACACCGTGGCCCCTCTCTTTGAGATAACTCTGCACTATTGCGAGCTGGAAATGCCACTTCCAGTTTAGCTGTGCAGAAGAAGAACAACAAGAAGAAGAAATATCTCGAAATATGTCCGTTAGGCCCCTTCCCTTGAGATAAATGTGCAAATATCTCGGAAACGAAGCGAGCTATGGCAAAATGTTAAGAGACCTTTTTTGTAGAGAATTAAGTTTCCTACTTTTTATGTTCTATGATATTTTTTGATCAGATGCGTAGTTCTCGAGATATATCAAGATATTTAAAAGTTCCGAAGCCGCACCAACATAATAGAGATACAGAAACACCGTGGCCCCTTTCTTTGAGATAACTCTGCACTATTGCGAGCTGCAAATGCCACTTCCAGCTTAGCTGTGCAGAAGAAGAACAACAAGAAGAAGAAATATCTCGAAATATGTCCGTCAGGCCCCTTCCCTTGAGATAAATCTGCAAATATCTCGGAAACGAAGCGAGCTATGGCAAAATGTTAAGCGACTTTATTTGTAGAGAATTAAGTTTCCTACTTTTTACGTTCTATGATATTTTTTAATCATATGCGTAGTTCTCGAGATATATAAAGATATTTTAAAGTTCCGAAGCCGCACCAACATAATACAGATACAGAAACACCGTGGCCACTTTCTTCGAGATAACTCTGCACTATTGCGAGCTGCAAATGCCACTTCCAGCTTAGCTGTGCAGAGGAAGAACAACAAGAAGAAGAAATATCTCGAAATATGTCCGTCAGGCCAGTTCCTTTGAGTTGAATCTGCAAATATCTCGGAAACGAAGCGAGGTATGGCAAAATGTTAAGAGACCTTTTTTGTAGAGAATTATGTTTCCTACAATTTATGTTCTATGATATTTTTTGATCAGAAGCGTAGTTTTCGAGATATATCGAGATATTTAAAAGTTCCGAAGCCGCACCAACATAATAGAGATACAGAAACACCGTGGCCCCTTTCTTTGAGATAACTCTGCACTAGTGCGAGCCGCAAATGCCACTTCCAGCTTAGCTGTGCAGAAGAAGAACAACAAGAAGAAGAAATATCTCGAAATATGTCCGTCAGGCCCCTTCCCTTGAGATAAATCTGCAAATATCTCGGAAACGAAGCGAGCTATGGCAAAATGTTAAGCGACTTTATTTGTAGAGAATTAAGTTTCCTACTTTTTACGTTCTATGATATTTTTTAATCAGATGCGTAGTTCTCGAGATATATAAAGATATTTTAAAGTTCCGAAGCCGCACCAACATAATAGAGATACAGAAACACCGTGGCCCCTTTCTTCGAGATAACTCTGCACTATTGCGAGCTGCAAATGCCACTTCCAGCTTAGCTGTGCAGAGGAAGAAGAACAAGAAGAAGAAATATCTCGAAATATGTCCGTCAGGCCAGTTCCTTTGAGTTGAATCTGCAAATATCTCGGAAACGAAGCGAGCTATGGCAAAATGTTAAGAGACCTTTTTTGTAGAGAATTATGTTTCCTACAATTTATGTTCTATGATATTTTTTGATCAGAAGCGTAGTTTTCGAGATATATCGAGATATTTAAAAGTTCCGAAGCCGCACCAACATAATAGAGATACAGAAACACCGTGGCCCCTTTCTTTGAGATAACTCTGCACTAGTGCGAGCAGCAAATGCCACTTCCAGCTTAGCTGTGCAGAAGAAGAACAACAAGAAGAAGAAATATCTCGAAATATGTCCGTCAGGCCCCTTCCCTTGAGATAAATCTGCACATATCTCGGAAACGAAGCGAGCTATGGCAAAATGTCAAGAGACCTTTTGTGTAGAGAATTAAGTTTCCTACTTTTTATCTTCTATGATATTTTTTGATCAGATGCGTAGTTCTCGAGATATATCAAGATATTTAAAAGTTCCGAAGCCGCACCAACATAATAGAGATACAGAAACACCGTGGCCCCTCTCTTTGAGATAACTCTGCACTATTGCGAGCTGGAAATGCCACTTCCAGTTTAGCTGTGCAGAAGAAGAACAACAAGAAGAAGAAATATCTCGAAATATGTCCGTCAGGCCCCTTCCCTTGAGATAAATCTGCAAATATCTCGGAAACGAAGAGAGCTATGGCAAAATGTTAAGAGACCTTTTTTGTAGAGAATTAAGTTTCCTACTTTTCATGTTCTATGATATTTTTTGATCAGATGCGTAGTTCTCGAGATATATCAAGATATTTAAAAGTTCCGAAGCCGCACCAACATAATAGAGATACAGAAACACCGTGGCCCCTTTCTTTGAGATAACTCTGCACTATTGCGAGCTGTAAATGCCACTTCCAGCTCAGCTGTGCAGAAGAAGAACAACAAGAAGAAGAAATATCTCGAAATATGTCCGTCAGGCCCCTTCCCTTGAGATATATCTGCAAATATCTCGGAAACGAAGTGAGCTATGGCAAAATGTTAAGAGACCTTTTTTGTAGAGAATTATGTTTCCTACAATTTATGTTCTATGATATTTTTTGATCAGAAGCGTAGTTTTCGAGATATATCGAGATATTTAAAAGTTCCGAAGCCGCACCAACATAATAGAGATACAGAAACACCGTGGCCCCTTTCTTTGAGATAACTCTGCACTAGTGCGAGCCGCAAATGCCACTTCCAGCTTAGCTGTGCAGAAGAAGAGCAACAAGAAGAAGAAATATCTCGAAATATGTCCGTCAGGCCCCTTCCCTTGAGATATATCTGCAAATATCTCGGAAACGAAGCGAGCCATGGCAAAATGTTAAGAGACCGTTTTTGTAGAGAATTAAGTTTCCTACTTTTTATGTTCTATGATATTTTTTGATCAGACGCGTAGTTCTCGAGATATATCAAGATATTTAAAAGTTCCGAAGCCGCACCAACATAATAGAGATACAGAAACACCGTGGCCCCTTTCTTTGAGATAACTCTGCACTATTGCGAGCTGCAAATGCCACTTCCAGCTAAGCTGTGCAGAAGAAGAACAACAAGAAGAAGAAATATCTCGAAATATGTCCGTCAGGCCAGTTCCTTTGAGTTGAATCTGCAAATATCTCGGAAACGAAGCGAGCTATGGCAAAATGTTAAGAGACCTTTTTTGTAGAGAATTATGTTTCCTACAATTTATGTTCTATGATATTTTTTGATCAGAAGCGTTGTTTTCGAGATATATCGAGATATTTAAAAGTTCCGAAGCCGCACCAACATAATAGAGATACAGAAACACCGTGGCCCCTTTCTTTGAGATAACTCTGCACTAGTGCGAGCCGCAAATGCCACTTCCAGCTTAGCTGTGCAGAAGAAGAACAACAAGAAGAAGAAATATCTCGAAATATGTCCGTCAGGCCCCTTCCCTTGAGATAAATCTGCAAATATCTCGGAAACGAAGCGAACTATGGCAAAATGTTAAGCGACTTTATTTGTAGAGAATTAAGTTTCCTACTTTTTACGTTCTATGATATTTTTTAATCAGATGCGTAGTTCTCGAGATATATAAAGATATTTTAAAGTTCCGAAGCCGCACCAACATAATAGAGATACAGAAACACCGTGGCCCCTTTCTTCGAGATAACTCTGCACTATTGCGAGCTGCAAATGCCACTTCCAGCTTAGCTGTGCAGAGGAAGAACAACAAGAAGAAGAAATATCTCGAAATATGTCCGTCAGGCCAGTTCCTTTGAGTTGAATCTGCAAATATCTCGGAAACGAAGCGAGCTATGGCAAAATGTTAAGAGACCTTTTTTGTAGAGAATTATGTTTCCTACAATTTATGTTCTATGATATTTTTTGATCAGAAGCGTAGTTTTCGAGATATATCGAGATATTTAAAAGTTCCGAAGCCGCACCAACATAATAGAGATACAGAAACACCGTGGCCCCTTTCTTTGAGATAACTCTGCACTAGTGCGAGCCGCAAATGCCACTTCCAGCTTAGCTGTGCAGAAGAAGAACAACAAGAAGAAGAAATATCTCGAAATATGTCCGTCAGGCCCCTTCCCTTGAGATAAATCTGCAAATATCTCGGAAACGAAGCGAGCTATGGCAAAATGTTAAGCGACTTTATTTGTAGAGAATTAAGTTTCCTACTTTTTACGTTCTATGATATTTTTTAATCAGATGCGTAGTTCTCGAGATATATAAAGATATTTTAAAGTTCCGAAGCCGCACCAACATAATAGAGATACAGAAACACCGTGGCCCCTTTCTTCGAGATAACTCTGCACTATTGCGAGCTGCAAATGCCACTTCCAGCTTAGCTGTGCAGAGGAAGAACAACAAGAAGAAGAAATATCTCGAAATATGTCCGTCAGGCCAGTTCCTTTGAGTTGAATCTGCAAATATCTCGGAAACGAAGCGAGCTATGGCAAAATGTTAAGAGACCTTTTTTGTAGAGAATTATGTTTCCTACAATTTATGTTCTATGATATTTTTTGATCAGAAGCGTAGTTTTCGAGATATATCGAGATATTTAAAAGTTCCGAAGCCGCACCAACATAATAGAGATACAGAAACACCGTGGCCCCTTTCTTTGAGATAACTCTGCACTAGTGCGAGCCTCAAATGCCACTTCCAGCTTAGCTGTGCAGAAGAAGAACAACAAGAAGAAGAAATATCTCGAAATATGTCCGTCAGGCCCCTTCCCTTGAGATAAATCTGCACATATCTCGGAAACGAAGCGAGCTATGGCAAAATGTCAAGAGAGCTTTTGTGTAGAGAATTAAGTTTCCTACTTTTTATCTTCTATGATATTTTTTGATCAGATGCGTAGTTCTCGAGATATATCAAGATATTTAAAAGTTCCAAAGCCGCACCAACATAATAGAGATACAGAAACACCGTGGCCCCTCTCTTTGAGATAACTCTGCACTATTGCGAGCCGCAAATGCCACTTCCAGCTTAGCTGTGCAGAAGAAGAACAACAAGAAGAAGAAGTATCTCGAAATATGTCCGTCAGGCCCGTTCCTTTGAGCTGAATCTGCAAATATCTCGGAAACGAAGCGAGCTATGGCAAAATGTTAAGAGACGTTTTTTGTAGAGAATTATGTTTCCTACAATTTATGTTCTATGATATTTTTTGATCAGAAGCGTAGTTTTCGAGATATATCGAGATATTTAAAAGTTCCGAAGCCGCACCAACATAATAGAGATACAGAAACACCGTGGCCCCTTTCTTTGAGATAACTCTGCACGATTGCGAGCTGGAAATGCCACTTCCAGTTTAGCTGTGCAGAAGAAGAACAACAAGAAGAAGAAATATCTCGAAATATGTCCATCAGGACCCTTCCCTTGAGATAAATCTGCAAATATCTCGGAAACGAAGCGAGCTATGGCAAAATGTTAAGAGACCTTTTTTGTAGAGAATTAAGTTTCCTACTTTTTATGTTCGATGATATTTTTTGATCAGATACGTAGTTCTCGAGATATATCAAGATATTTAAAAGTTCCGAAGCTGCACCAACATAATAGAGGTACAGAAACACCGTGGCCTCTTTCTTTGAGATAACTCTGCACTATTGCGAGCTGCAAATGCCACTTCGAGCTTAGCTGTGCAGAAGAAGAACAACAAGAAGAAGAAATATCTCGAAATATGTCCGTCAGACCCCTTCCCTTGAGATGAATCTGCAAATATCTCGGAAACGAAGCGAGCTATGGCAAAATGTTAAGAGACCTTTTTTGTAGAGAATTAAGTTTCCTACAATTTACGTTCTATGATATTTTTTGATCAGAAGCGTAGTTCTCGAGATATATCAAGATATTTAAAAGTTCCGAAAACGCACCAACATAATAGAGATACAGAAACACCGTGGCCCCTTTCTTTGAGATAACTCTGCACTATTGCGAGCTGCAGATGCCACTTCCAGCTTAGCTGTGCAGAGGAAGAACAACAAGAAGAAAAAATATCTCGAAATATGTCCGTCAGGCCAGTTCCTTTGAGCTGAATCTGCAAATATCTCGGAAACGAAGCGAGCTATGGCAAAATGTTAAGAGACGTTTTTTGTAGAGAATTATGTTTCCTACAATTTATGTTCTATGATATTTTTTGATCAGAAGCGTAGTTTTCGAGATATATCGAGATATTTAAAAGTTCCGAAGACGCACCAACATAATAGAGATACAGAAACACCGTGGCCCCTTTCTTTGAGATAACTCTGCGCTATTGCGAGCTGGAAATGCCACTTCCAGTTTAGCTGTGCAGAAGAAGAACAACAAGAAGAGGAAATATCTCGAAATATGTCCGTCAGGCCCCTTCCCTTGAGATATATCTGCAAATATCTCGGAAACGAAACGAGCTATGGCAAAATGTTAAGAGACCTTTTTTGTAGAGAATTATGTTTCCTACAATTTATGTTCTATGATATTTTTTAATCAGAAGCGTAGTTTTCGAGATATATCGAGATATTTAAAAGATCCGAAGCCGCACCAACATAATAGAGATACAGAAACACCGTGGCCCCTTTCTTTGAGATAACCCTGCACTAGTGCGAGCCGCAAATGCCGCTTCCAGCTTAGCTGTGCAGAAGAAGAACAACAAGAAGAAGAAATATCTCGAAATATGTCCGTCAGGCCCCTTCCCTCGAGATAAATCTGCAAATATCTCGGAAACGAAGCGAGCTATGGCAAAATGTTAAGAGACCTTTTTTGTAGAGAATTAAGTTTCCTACTTTTTATGCTCTATGATATTTTTTGATCGGATGCGTAGTTCTCGAGATATATCAAGATATTTAAAAGTTCCGAAGCCGCACCAACATAATAGAGATACAGAAACACCGTGGCCCCTTTCTTTGAGATAACTCTGCACTATTGCGAGCTGCAAATGCCACTTCCAGCTAAGCTGTGCAGAAGAAGAACAACAAGAAGAAGAAATATCTCGAAATATGTCCGTCAGGCCCCTTCCCTTGAGATAAATCTGCAAATATCTCGGAAACGAAGAGAGCTATGGCAAAATGTTAAGAGACCTTTTTTGTAGAGAATTAAGTTTCCTACTTTTCGTGTTCTATGATATTTTTTGATCAGATGCGTAGTTCTCGAGATATATCAAGATATTTAAAAGTTCCGAAGCCGCACCAACATAATAGAGATACAGAAACACCGTGGCCCCTTTCTTTGAGATAACTCTGCACTATTGCGAGCTGTAAATGCCACTTCCAGTTTAGCTGTGCAGAAGAAGAACAACAAGAAGAAGAAATATCTCGAAATATGTCCGTCAGGCCCCTTCCCTTGAGATATATCTGCAAATATCTCGGAAACGAAGCGAGCTATGGCAAAATGTTAAGAGACCTTTTTTGTAGAGAATTATGTTTCCTACAATTTATGTTCTATGATGTTTTTTGATCAGAAGCGTAGTTTTCGAGATATATCGAGATATTTAAAAGTTCCGAAGCCGCACCAACATAATAGAGATACAGAAACACCGTGGCCCCTTTCTTTGAGATAACTGTGCACTAGTGCGAGCCGCAAATGCCACTTCCAGCTTAGCTGTACAGAAGAAGAGCAACAAGAAGAAGAAATATCTCGAAATATGTCCGTCAGGCCCCTTTCCTTGAGATATATCTGCAAATATCTCGGAAACGAAGCGAGCCATGGCAAAATGTTAAGAGACCGTTTTTGTAGAGAATTAAGTTTCCTACTTTTTATGTTCTATGATATTTTTTGATCAGACGCGTAGTTTTCGAGATATATCGAGATATTTAAAAGTTCCGAAGCCGCCCCAACATAATAGAGATACAGAAACACCGTGGCCCCTTTCTTTGAGATAACTCTGCACTATTGCGAGCTGCAGATGCCACTTCCAGCTTAGCTGTGCAGAGGAAGAACAACAAGAAGAAAAAATATCTCGAAATATGTCCGTCAGGCCAGTTCCTTTGAGCTGAATCTGCAAATATCTCGGAAACGAAGCGAGCTATGGCAAAATGTTAAGAGACGTTTTTTGTAGAGAATTATGTTTCCTACAATTTATGTTCTATGATATTTTTTGATCAGAAGCGTAGTTTTCGAGATATATCGAGATATTTAAAAGTTCCGAAGACGCACCAACATAATAGAGATACAGAAACACCGTGGCCCCTTTCTTTGAGATAACTCTGCGCTATTGCGAGCTGGAAATGCCACTTCCAGTTTAGCTGTGCAGAAGAAGAACAACAAGAAGAGGAAATATCTCGAAATATGTCCGTCAGGCCCCTTCCCTTGAGATATATCTGCAAATATCTCGGAAACGAAGCGAGCTATGGCAAAATGTTAAGAGACCTTTTTTGTAGAGAATTAAGTTTCCTACTTTTTATGTTCGATGATATTTTTTGATCAGATACGTAGTTCTCGAGATATATCAAGATATTTAAAAGTTCCGAAGCTGCACCAACATAATAGAGGTACAGAAACACCGTGGCCTCTTTCTTTGAGATAACTCTGCACTATTGCGAGCTGCAAATGCCACTTCGAGCTTAGCTGTGCAGAAGAAGAACAACAAGAAGAAGAAATATCTCGAAATATGTCCGTCAGACCCCTTCCCTTGAGATGAATCTGCAAATATCTCGGAAACGAAGCGAGCTATGGCAAAATGTTAAGAGACCTTTTTTGTAGAGAATAATGTTTCCTACAATTTACGTTCTATGATATTTTTTGATCAGAAGCGTAGTTCTCGAGATATATCAAGATATTTAAAAGTTCCGAAAACGCACCAACATAATAGAGATACAGAAACACCGTGGCCCCTTTCTTTGAGATAACTCTGCACTATTGCGAGCTGCAGATGCCACTTCCAGCTTAGCTGTGCAGAGGAAGAACAACAAGAAGAAAAAATATCTCGAAATATGTCCGTCAGGCCAGTTCCTTTGAGCTGAATCTGCAAATATCTCGGAAACGAAGCGAGCTATGGCAAAATGTTAAGAGACGTTTTTTGTAGAGAATTATGTTTCCTACAATTTATGTTCTATGATATTTTTTGATCAGAAGCGTAGTTTTCGAGATATATCGAGATATTTAAAAGTTCCGAAGACGCACCAACATAATAGAGATACAGAAACACCGTGGCCCCTTTCTTTGAGATAACTCTGCGCTATTGCGAGCTGGAAATGCCACTTCCAGTTTAGCTGTGCAGAAGAAGAACAACAAGAAGAGGAAATATCTCGAAATATGTCCGTCAGGCCCCTTCCCTTGAGATATATCTGCAAATATCTCGGAAACGAAACGAGCTATGGCAAAATGTTAAGAGACCTTTTTTGTAGAGAATTATGTTTCCTACAATTTATGTTCTATGATATTTTTTAATCAGAAGCGTAGTTTTCGAGATATATCGAGATATTTAAAAGATCCGAAGCCGCACCAACATAATAGAGATACAGAAACACCGTGGCCCCTTTCTTTGAGATAACCCTGCACTAGTGCGAGCCGCAAATGCCGCTTCCAGCTTAGCTGTGCAGAAGAAGAACAACAAGAAGAAGAAATATCTCGAAATATGTCCGTCAGGCCCCTTCCCTCGAGATAAATCTGCAAATATCTCGGAAACGAAGCGAGCTATGGCAAAATGTTAAGAGACCTTTTTTGTAGAGAATTAAGTTTCCTACTTTTTATGCTCTATGATATTTTTTGATCGGATGCGTAGTTCTCGAGATATATCAAGATATTTAAAAGTTCCGAAGCCGCACCAACATAATAGAGATACAGAAACACCGTGGCCCCTTTCTTTGAGATAACTCTGCACTATTGCGAGCTGCAAATGCCACTTCCAGCTAAGCTGTGCAGAAGAAGAACAACAAGAAGAAGAAATATCTCGAAATATGTCCGTCAGGCCCCTTCCCTTGAGATAAATCTGCAAATATCTCGGAAACGAAGAGAGCTATGGCAAAATGTTAAGAGACCTTTTTTGTAGAGAATTAAGTTTCCTACTTTTCGTGTTCTATGATATTTTTTGATCAGATGCGTAGTTCTCGAGATATATCAAGATATTTAAAAGTTCCGAAGCCGCACCAACATAATAGAGATACAGAAACACCGTGGCCCCTTTCTTTGAGATAACTCTGCACTATTGCGAGCTGTAAATGCCACTTCCAGTTTAGCTGTGCAGAAGAAGAACAACAAGAAGAAGAAATATCTCGAAATATGTCCGTCAGGCCCCTTCCCTTGAGATATATCTGCAAATATCTCGGAAACGAAGCGAGCTATGGCAAAATGTTAAGAGACCTTTTTTGTAGAGAATTATGTTTCCTACAATTTATGTTCTATGATGTTTTTTGATCAGAAGCGTAGTTTTCGAGATATATCGAGATATTTAAAAGTTCCGAAGCCGCACCAACATAATAGAGATACAGAAACACCGTGGCCCCTTTCTTTGAGATAACTGTGCACTAGTGCGAGCCGCAAATGCCACTTCCAGCTTAGCTGTACAGAAGAAGAGCAACAAGAAGAAGAAATATCTCGAAATATGTCCGTCAGGCCCCTTTCCTTGAGATATATCTGCAAATATCTCGGAAACGAAGCGAGCCATGGCAAAATGTTAAGAGACCGTTTTTGTAGAGAATTAAGTTTCCTACTTTTTATGTTCTATGATATTTTTTGATCAGACGCGTAGTTTTCGAGATATATCGAGATATTTAAAAGTTCCGAAGCCGCCCCAACATAATAGAGATACAGAAACACCGTGGCCCCTTTCTTTGAGATAACTCTGCACTATTGCGAGCTGCAGATGCCACTTCCAGCTTAGCTGTGCAGAGGAAGAACAACAAGAAGAAAAAATATCTCGAAATATGTCCGTCAGGCCAGTTCCTTTGAGCTGAATCTGCAAATATCTCGGAAACGAAGCGAGCTATGGCAAAATGTTAAGAGACGTTTTTTTAGAGAATTATGTTTCCTACAATTTATGTTCTATGATATTTTTTGATCAGA
This sequence comes from Osmia lignaria lignaria, assembly GCF_051020975.1. Classification (NCBI taxonomy): domain Eukaryota; kingdom Metazoa; phylum Arthropoda; class Insecta; order Hymenoptera; family Megachilidae; genus Osmia; species Osmia lignaria. Next base: position 982,376 of record NW_027478170.1, on the reverse strand, counting down.
AGCGTAGTTTTCGAGATATATCGAGATATTTAAAAGTTCCGAAGACGCACCAACATAATAGAGATACAGAAACACCGTGGCCCCTTTCTTTGAGATAACTCTGCGCTATTGCGAGCTGGAAATGCCACTTCCAGTTTAGCTGTGCAGAAGAAGAACAACAAGAAGAGGAAATATCTCGAAATATGTCCGTCAGGCCCCTTCCCTTGAGATATATCTGCAAATATCTCGGAAACGAAACGAGCTATGGCAAAATGTTAAGAGACGTTTTTTGTAGAGAATTAAGTTTCCTACTTTTTATGTTCGATGATATTTTTTGATCAGATGCGTAGTTCTCGAGATATATCAAGATATTTAAAAGTTCCGAAGCTGCACCAACATAATAGAGGTACAGAAACACCGTGGCCTCTTTCTTTGAGATAACTCTGCACTATTGCGAGCTGCAAATGCCACTTCGAGCTTAGCTGTGCAGAAGAAGAACAACAAGAAGAAGAAATATCTCGAAATATGTCCGTCAGACCCCTTCCCTTGAGATGAATCTGCAAATATCTCGGAAACGAAGCGAGCTATGGCAAAATGTTAAGAGACCTTTTTTGTAGAGAATAATGTTTCCTACAATTTACGTTCTATGATATTTTTTGATCAGAAGCGTAGTTCTCGAGATATATCAAGATATTTAAAAGTTCCGAAGACGCACCAACATAATAGAGATACAGAAGCACCGTGGCCCCTTTCTTTGAGATAACTGTGCACTAGTGCGAGCCGCAAATGCCACTTCCAGCTTAGCTGTGCAGAAGAAGAGCAACAAGAAGAAGAAATATCTCGAAATATGTCCGTCAGGCCCCTTCCCTTGAGATATATCTGCAAATATCTCGGAAACGAAGCGAGCCATGGCAAAATGTTAAGAGACCGTTTTTGTAGAGAATTAAGTTTCCTACTTTTTATGTTCTATGATATTTTTTGATCAGACGCGTAGTTTTCGAGATATATCGAGATATTTAAAAGTTCCGAAGCCGCCCCAACATAATAGAGATACAGAAACACCGTGGCCCCTTTCTTTGAGATAACTCTGCACTATTGCGAGCTGCAGATGCCACTTCCAGCTTAGCTGTGCAGAGGAAGAACAACAAGAAGAAAAAATATCTCGAAATATGTCCGTCAGGCCAGTTCCTTTGAGCTGAATCTGCAAATATCTCGGAAACGAAGCGAGCTATGGCAAAATGTTAAGAGACGTTTTTTGTAGAGAATTATGTTTCCTACAATTTATGTTCTATGATATTTTTTGATCAGAAGCGTAGTTTTCGAGATATATCGAGATATTTAAAAGTTCCGAAGACGCACCAACATAATAGAGATACAGAAACACCGTGGCCCCTTTCTTTGAGATAACTCTGCGCTATTGCGAGCTGGAAATGCCACTTCCAGTTTAGCTGTGCAGAAGAAGAACAACAAGAAGAGGAAATATCTCGAAATATGTCCGTCAGGCCCCTTCCCTTGAGATATATCTGCAAATATCTCGGAAACGAAACGAGCTATGGCAAAATGTTAAGAGACCTTTTTTGTAGAGAATTATGTTTCCTACAATTTATGTTCTATGATATTTTTTAATCAGAAGCGTAGTTTTCGAGATATATCGAGATATTTAAAAGATCCGAAGCCGCACCAACATAATAGAGATACAGAAACACCGTGGCCCCTTTCTTTGAGATAACTCTGCACTAGTGCGAGCCGCAAATGCCGCTTCCAGCTTAGCTGTGCAGAAGAAGAACAACAAGAAGAAGAAATATCTCGAAATATGTCCGTCAGGCCCCTTCCCTCGAGATAAATCTGCAAATATCTCGGAAACGAAGCGAGCTATGGCAAAATGTTAAGAGACCTTTTTTGTAGAGAATTAAGTTTCCTACTTTTTATGTTCTATGATATTTTTTGATCGGATGCATAGTTCTCGAGATATATCAAGATATTTAAAAGTTCCGAAGCCGCACCAACATAATAGAGATACAGAAACACCGTGGCCCCTTTCTTTGAGATAACTCTGCACTATTGCGAGCTGCAAATGCCACTTCCAGCTTAGCTGTGCAGAAGAAGAACAACAAGAAGAAGAAATATCTGGAAATATGTCCGTCAGGCCCCTTCCCTTGAGATAAATCTGCAAATGTCTCGGAAACGAAGCGAGCTACGGCAAAATGTTAAGAGACCTTTTTTGTAGAGAATTATATTTCCCACAATTTAGGTTCTATGATATTTTTTGATCAGAAGCGTAGTTTTCGAGATATATCGATATATTTAAAAGATCCGAAGCCGCACCAACATAATAGAGATACAGAAGCACCGTGGCCCCTTTCTTTGAGATAACTCTGCACTATTGCGAGCTGCAAATGCCACTTCCAGCTTAGCTGTGCAGAAGAAGAGCAACAAGAAGAAGAAATATCTCGAAATATGTCCGTCAGGCCCCTTCCCTTGAGATATATCTGCAAATATCTCGGAAACGAAGCGAGCCATGGCAAAATGTTAAGAGACCGTTTTTGTAGAGAATTAAGTTTCCTACTTTTTATGTTCTATGATATTTTTTGATCAGACGCGTAGTTTTCGAGATATATCGAGATATTTAAAAGTTCCGAAGCCGCCCCAACATAATAGAGATACAGAAACACCGTGGCCCCTTTCTTTGAGATAACTCTGCACTATTGCGAGCTGCAGATGCCACTTCCAGCTTAGCTGTGCAGAGGAAGAACAACAAGAAGAAAAAATATCTCGAAATATGTCCGTCAGGCCAGTTCCTTTGAGCTGAATCTGCAAATATCTCGGAAACGAAGCGAGCTATGGCAAAATGTTAAGAGACGTTTTTTGTAGAGAATTACGTTTCCTACAATTTATGTTCTATGATATTTTTTGATCAGAAGCGTAGTTTTCGAGATATATCGAGATATTTAAAAGTTCCGAAGACGCACCAACATAATAGAGATACAGAAACACCGTGGCCCCTTTCTTTGAGATAACTCTGCGCTATTGCGAGCTGTAAATGCCACTTCCAGTTTAGCTGTGCAGAAGAAGAACAACAAGAAGAGGAAATATCTCGAAATATGTCCGTCAGGCCCCTTCCCTTGAGATATATCTGCAAATATCTCGGAAACGAAACGAGCTATGGCAAAATGTTAAGAGACCTTTTTTGTAGAGAATTATGTTTCCTACAATTTATGTTCTATGATATTTTTTAATCAGAAGCGTAGTTTTCGAGATATATCGAGATATTTAAAAGATCCGAAGCCGCACCAACATAATAGAGATACAGAAACACCGTGGCCCCTTCCCTTGAGATATATCTGCAAATATCTCGGAAACGAAACGAGCTATGGCAAAATGTTAAGAGACCTTTTTTGTAGAGAATTATGTTTCCTACAATTTATGTTCTATGATATTTTTTAATCAGAAGCGTAGTTTCCGAGATATATCGAGATATTTAAAAGATCCGAAGCCGCACCAACATAATAGAGATACAGAAACACCGTGGCCCCTTTCTTTGAGATAACTCTGCACTAGTGCGAGCCGCAAATGCCGCTTCCAGCTTAGCTGTGCAGAAGAAGAACAACAAGAAGAAGAAATATCTCGAAATATGTCCGTCAGGCCCCTTCCCTCGAGATAAATCTGCAAATATCTCGGAAACGAAGCGAGCTATGGCAAAATGTTAAGAGACCTTTTTTGTAGAGAATTAAGTTTCCTACTTTTTATGTTCTATGATATTTTTTGATCGGATGCGTAGTTCTCGAGATATATCAAGATATTTAAAAGTTCCGAAGCCGCACCAACATAATAGAGATACAGAAACACCGTGGCCCCTTTCTTTGAGATAACTCTGCACTATTGCGAGCTGCAAATGCCACTTCCAGCTTAGCTGTGCAGAAGAAGAACAACAAGAAGAAGAAATATCTGGAAATATGTCCGTCAGGCCCCTTCCCTTGAGATAAATCTGCAAATGTCTCGGAAACGAAGCGAGCTACGGCAAAATGTTAAGAGACCTTTTTTGTAGAGAATTATATTTCCCACAATTTAGGTTCTATGATATTTTTTGATCAGAAGCGTAGTTTTCGAGATATATCGATATATTTAAAAGATCCGAAGCCGCACCAACATAATAGAGATACAGAAGCACCGTGGCCCCTTTCTTTGAGATAACTCTGCACTATTGCGAGCTGCAAATGCCACTTCCAGCTTAGCTGTGCAGAAGAAGAGCAACAAGAAGAAGAAATATCTCGAAATATGTCCGTCAGGCCCCTTCCCTTGAGATATATCTGCAAATATCTCGGAAACGAAGCGAGCCATGGCAAAATGTTAAGAGACCGTTTTTGTAGAGAATTAAGTTTCCTACTTTTTATGTTCTATGATATTTTTTGATCAGACGCGTAGTTTTCGAGATATATCGAGATATTTAAAAGTTCCGAAGCCGCCCCAACATAATAGAGATACAGAAACACCGTGGCCCCTTTCTTTGAGATAACTCTGCACTATTGCGAGCTGCAGATGCCACTTCCAGCTTAGCTGTGCAGAAGAAGAACAACAAGAAGAAGAAATATCTCGAAATATGTCCGTCAGGCCCCTTCCCTTGAGATAAATCTGCAAATATCTCGGAAACGAAGCGAGCTATGGCAAAATGTTAAGAGACCTTTTTTGTAGAGAATAATGTTTCCTACAATTTACGTTCTATGATATTTTTTGATCAGAAGCGTAGTTCTCGAGATATATCAAGATATTTAAAAGTTCCGAAGACGCACCAACATAATAGAGATACAGAAACACCGTGGCCCCTTTCTTTGAGATAACTGTGCACTAGTGCGAGCCGCAAATGCCACTTCCAGCTTAGCTGTGCAGAAGAAGAGCAACAAGAAGAAGAAATATCTCGAAATATGTCCGTCAGGCCCCTTCCCTTGAGATATATCTGCAAATATCTCGGAAACGAAGCGAGCCATGGCAAAATGTTAAGAGACCGTTTTTGTAGAGAATTAAGTTTCCTACTTTTTATGTTCTATGATATTTTTTGATCAGACGCGTAGTTTTCGAGATATATCGAGATATTTAAAAGTTCCGAAGCCGCCCCAACATAATAGAGATACAGAAACACCGTGGCCCCTTTCTTTGAGATAACTCTGCACTATTGCGAGCTGCAGATGCCACTTCCAGCTTAGCTGTGCAGAGGAAGAACAACAAGAAGAAAAAATATCTCGAAATATGTCCGTCAGGCCAGTTCCTTTGAGCTGAATCTGCAAATATCTCGGAAACGAAGCGAGCTATGGCAAAATGTTAAGAGACGTTTTTTGTAGAGAATTATGTTTCCTACAATTTATGTTCTATGATATTTTTTGATCAGAAGCGTAGTTTTCGAGATATATCGAGATATTTAAAAGTTCCGAAGACGCACCAACATAATAGAGATACAGAAACACCGTGGCCCCTTTCTTTGAGATAACTCTGCACTATTGCGAGCTGCAAATGCCACTTCCAGCTTAGCTGTGCAGAAGAAGAACAACAAGAAGAAGAAATATCTGGAAATATGTCCGTCAGGCCCCTTCCCTTGAGATAAATCTGCAAATGTCTCGGAAACGAAGCGAGCTACGGCAAAATGTTAAGAGACCTTTTTTGTAGAGAATTATATTTCCCACAATTTAGGTTCTATGATATTTTTTGATCAGAAGCGTAGTTTTCGAGATATATCGATATATTTAAAAGATCCGAAGCCGCACCAACATAATAGAGATACAGAAACACCGTGGCCCCTTTCTTTGAGATAACTCTGCGCTATTGCGAGCTGGAAATGCCACTTCCAGTTTAGCTGTGCAGAAGAACAACAACAAGAAGAGGAAATATCTCGAAATATGTCCGTCAGGCCCCTTCCCTTGAGATATATCTGCAAATATCTCGGAAACGAAACGAGCTATGGCAAAATGTTAAGAGACCTTTTTTGTAGAGAATTATGTTTCCTACAATTTATGTTCTATGATATTTTTTGATCAGAAGCGTAGTTTTCGAGATATATCGAGATATTTAAAAGATCCGAAGCTGCACCAACATAATAGAGATACAGAAACACCGTGGCCCCTTTCTTTGAGATAACTCTGCACTAGTGCGAGCCGCAAATGCCGCTTCCAGCTTAGCTGTGCAGAAGAAGAACAACAAGAAGAAGAAATATCTCGAAATATGTCCGTCAGGCCCCTTCCCTTGAGATAAATCTGCAAATGTCTCGGAAACGAAGCGAGCTACGGCAAAATGTTTAGAGACCTTTTTTGTAGAGAATAATGTTTCCTACAATTTACGTTCTATGATATTTTTTGATCAGAAGCGTAGTTCTCGAGATATATCAAGATATTTAAAAGTTCCGAAGACGCACCAACATAATAGAGATACAGAAACACCGTGGCCCCTTTCTTTGAGATAACTGTGCACTAGTGCGAGCCGCAAATGCCACTTCCAGCTTAGCTGTGCAGAAGAAGAGCAACAAGAAGAAGAAATATCTCGAAATATGTCCGTCAGGCCCCTTCCCTTGAGATATATCTGCAAATATCTCGGAAACGAAGCGAGCCATGGCAAAATGTTAAGAGACCGTTTTTGTAGAGAATTAAGTTTCCTACTTTTTATGTTCTATGATATTTTTTGATCAGACGCGTAGTTTTCGAGATATATCGAGATATTTAAAAGTTCCGAAGCCGCCCCAACATAATAGAGATACAGAAACACCGTGGCCCCTTTCTTTGAGATAACTCTGCACTATTGCGAGCTGCAGATGCCACTTCCAGCTTAGCTGTGCAGAGGAAGAACAACAAGAAGAAAAAATATCTCGAAATATGTCCGTCAGGCCAGTTCCTTTGAGCTGAATCTGCAAATATCTCGGAAACGAAGCGAGCTATGGCAAAATGTTAAGAGACGTTTTTTGTAGAGAATTATGTTTCCTACAATTTATGTTCTATGATATTTTTTGATCAGAAGCGTAGTTTTCGAGATATATCGAGATATTTAAAAGTTCCGAAGACGCACCAACATAATAGAGATACAGAAACACCGTGGCCCCTTTCTTTGAGATAACTCTGCGCTATTGCGAGCTGTAAATGCCACTTCCAGTTTAGCTGTGCAGAAGAAGAACAACAAGAAGAGGAAATATCTCGAAATATGTCCGTCAGGCCCCTTCCCTTGAGATATATCTGCAAATATCTCGGAAACGAAACGAGCTATGGCAAAATGTTAAGAGACCTTTTTTGTAGAGAATTATGTTTCCTACAATTTATGTTCTATGATATTTTTTAATCAGAAGCGTAGTTTTCGAGATATATCGAGATATTTAAAAGATCCGAAGCCGCACCAACATAATAGAGATACAGAAACACCGTGGCCCCTTTCTTTGAGATAACTCTGCACTAGTGCGAGCCGCAAATGCCGCTTCCAGCTTAGCTGTGCAGAAGAAGAACAACAAGAAGAAGAAATATCTCGAAATATGTCCGTCAGGCCCCTTCCCTCGAGATAAATCTGCAAATATCTCGGAAATGAAGCGAGCTATGGCAAAATGTTAAGAGACCTTTTTTGTAGAGAATTAAGTTTCCTACTTTTTATGTTCTATGATATTTTTTGATCGGATGCGTAGTTCTCGAGATATATCAAGATATTTAAAAGTTCCGAAGCCGCACCAACATAATAGAGATACAGAAACACCGTGGCCCCTTTCTTTGAGATAACTCTGCACTATTGCGAGCTGCAAATGCCACTTCCAGCTTAGCTGTGCAGAAGAAGAACAACAAGAAGAAGAAATATCTGGAAATATGTCCGTCAGGCCCCTTCCCTTGAGATAAATCTGCAAATGTCTCGGAAACGAAGCGAGCTACGGCAAAATGTTAAGAGACCTTTTTTGTAGAGAATTATATTTCCCACAATTTAGGTTCTATGATATTTTTTGATCAGAAGCGTAGTTTTCGAGATATATCGATATATTTAAAAGATCCGAAGCCGCACCAACATAATAGAGATACAGAAACACCGTGGCCCCTTTCTTTGAGATAACTCTGCGCTATTGCGAGCTGGAAATGCCACTTCCAGTTTAGCTGTGCAGAAGAACAACAACAAGAAGAGGAAATATCTCGAAATATGTCCGTCAGGCCCCTTCCCTTGAGATATATCTGCAAATATCTCGGAAACGAAGCGAGCCATGGCAAAATGTTAAGAGACCGTTTTTGTAGAGAATTAAGTTTCCTACTTTTTATGTTGTATGATATTTTTTGATCAGACGCGTAGTTTTCGAGATATATCGAGATATTTAAAAGTTCCGAAGCCGCCCCAACATAATAGAGATACAGAAACACCGTGGCCCCTTTCTTTGAGATAACTCTGCACTATTGCGAGCTGCAGATGCCACTTCCAGCTTAGCTGTGCAGAAGAAGAACAACAAGAAGAAGAAATATCTCGAAATATGTCCGTCAGGCCCCTTCCCTTGAGATAAATCTGCAAATATCTCGGAAACGAAGCGAGCTATGGCAAAATGTTAAGAGACCTTTTTTGTAGAGAATAATGTTTCCTACAATTTACGTTCTATGATATTTTTTGATCAGAAGCGTAGTTCTCGAGATATATCAAGATATTTAAAAGTTCCGAAGACGCACCAACATAATAGAGATACAGAAACACCGTGGCCCCTTTCTTTGAGATAACTGTGCACTAGTGCGAGCCGCAAATGCCACTTCCAGCTTAGCTGTGCAGAAGAAGAGCAACAAGAAGAAGAAATATCTCGAAATATGTCCGTCAGGCCCCTTCCCTTGAGATATATCTGCAAATATCTCGGAAACGAAACGAGCTATGGCAAAATGTTAAGAGACCTTTTTTGTAGAGAATTATGTTTCCTACAATTTATGTTCTATGATATTTTTTAATCAGAAGCGTAGTTTTCGAGATATATCGAGATATTTAAAAGATCCGAAGCCGCACCAACATAATAGAGATACAGAAACACCGTGGCCCCTTTCTTTGAGATAACTCTGCACTAGTGCGAGCCGCAAATGCCGCTTCCAGCTTAGCTGTGCAGAAGAAGAACAACAAGAAGAAGAAATATCTCGAAATATGTCCGTCAGGCCCCTTCCCTCGAGATAAATCTGCAAATATCTCGGAAACGAAGCGAGCTATGGCAAAATGTTAAGAGACCTTTTTTGTAGAGAATTAAGTTTCCTACTTTTTATGTTCTATGATATTTTTTGATCGGATGCGTAGTTCTCGAGATATATCAAGATATTTAAAAGTTCCGAAGCCGCACCAACATAATAGAGATACAGAAACACCGTGGCCCCTTTCTTTGAGATAACTCTGCACTATTGCGAGCTGCAAATGCCACTTCCAGCTTAGCTGTGCAGAAGAAGAACAACAAGAAGAAGAAATATCTGGAAATATGTCCGTCAGGCCCCTTCCCTTGAGATAAATCTGCAAATGTCTCGGAAACGAAGCGAGCTACGGCAAAATGTTAAGAGACCTTTTTTGTAGAGAATTATATTTCCCACAATTTAGGTTCTATGATATTTTTTGATCAGAAGCGTAGTTTTCGAGATATATCGATATATTTAAAAGATCCGAAGCCGCACCAACATAATAGAGATACAGAAACACCGTGGCCCCTTTCTTTGAGATAACTCTGCGCTATTGCGAGCTGGAAATGCCACTTCCAGTTTAGCTGTGCAGAAGAACAACAACAAGAAGAGGAAATATCTCGAAATATGTCCGTCAGGCCCCTTCCCTTGAGATATATCTGCAAATATCTCGGAAACGAAACGAGCTATGGCAAAATGTTAAGAGACCTTTTTTGTAGAGAATTATGTTTCCTACAATTTATGTTCTATGATATTTTTTGATCAGAAGCGTAGTTTTCGAGATATATCGAGATATTTAAAAGATCCGAAGCTGCACCAACATAATAGAGATACAGAAACACCGTGGCCCCTTTCTTTGAGATAACTCTGCACTAGTGCGAGCCGCAAATGCCGCTTCCAGCTTAGCTGTGCAGAAGAAGAACAACAAGAAGAAGAAATATCTCGAAATATGTCCGTCAGGCCCCTTCCCTTGAGATAAATCTGCAAATGTCTCGGAAACGAAGCGAGCTACGGCAAAATGTTAAGAGACCTTTTTTGTAGAGAATAATGTTTCCTACAATTTACGTTCTATGATATTTTTTGATCAGAAGCGTAGTTCTCGAGATATATCAAGATATTTAAAAGTTCCGAAGACGCACCAACATAATAGAGATACAGAAACACCGTGGCCCCTTTCTTTGAGATAACTGTGCACCAGTGCGAGCCGCAAATGCCACTTCCAGCTTAGCTGTGCAGAAGAAGAGCAACAAGAAGAAGAAATATCTCGAAATATGTCCGTCAGGCCCCTTCCCTTGAGATATATCTGCAAATATCTCGGAAACGAAGCGAGCCATGGCAAAATGTTAAGAGACCGTTTTTGTAGAGAATTAAGTTTCCTACTTTTTATGTTCTATGATATTTTTTGATCAGACGCGTAGTTTTCGAGATATATCGAGATATTTAAAAGTTCCGAAGCCGCCCCAACATAATAGAGATACAGAAACACCGTGGCCCCTTTCTTTGAGATAACTCTGCACTATTGCGAGCTGCAGATGCCACTTCCAGCTTAGCTGTGCAGAGGAAGAACAACAAGAAGAAAAAATATCTCGAAATATGTCCGTCAGGCCAGTTCCTTTGAGCTGAATCTGCAAATATCTCGGAAACGAAGCGAGCTATGGCAAAATGTTAAGAGACGTTTTTTGTAGAGAATTATGTTTCCTACAATTTATGTTCTATGATATTTTTTGATCAGAAGCGTAGTTTTCGAGATATATCGAGATATTTAAAAGTTCCGAAGACGCACCAACATAATAGAGATACAGAAACACCGTGGCCCCTTTCTTTGAGATAACTCTGCGCTATTGCGAGCTGGAAATGCCACTTCCAGTTTAGCTGTGCAGAAGAAGAACAACAAGAAGAGGAAATATCTCGAAATATGTCCGTCAGGCCCCTTCCCTTGAGATATATCTGCAAATGTCTCGGAAACGAAGCGAGCTACGGCAAAATGTTAAGAGACCTTTTTTGTAGAGAATTATGTTTCCTACAATTTATGTTCTATGATATTTTTTGATCAGAAGCGTAGTTTTCGAGATATATCGATATATTTAAAAGATCCGAAGCCGCACCAACATAATAGAGATACAGAAACACCGTGGCCCCTTTCTTTGAGATAACTCTGCGCTATTGCGAGCTGGAAATGCCACTTCCAGTTTAGCTGTGCAGAAGAACAACAACAAGAAGAGGAAATATCTCGAAATATGTCCGTCAGGCCCCTTCCCTTGAGATATATCTGCAAATATCTCGGAAACGAAACGAGCTATGGCAAAATGTTAAGAGACCTTTTTTGTAGAGAATTATGTTTCCTACAATTTATGTTCTATGATATTTTTTGATCAGAAGCGTAGTTTTCGAGATATATCGAGATATTTAAAAGTTCCGAAGACGCACCAACATAATAGAGATACAGAAACACCGTGGCCCCTTTCTTTGAGATAACTGTGCACTAGTGCGAGCCGCAAATGCCACTTCCAGCTTAGCTGTGCAGAAGAAGAGCAACAAGAAGAAGAAATATCTCGAAATATGTCCGTCAGGCCCCTTCCCTTGAGATATATCTGCAAATATCTCGGAAACGAAGCGAGCCATGGCAAAATGTTAAGAGACCGTTTTTGTAGAGAATTAAGTTTCCTACTTTTTATGTTCTATGATATTTTTTGATCAGACGCGTAGTTTTCGAGATATATCGAGATATTTAAAAGTTCCGAAGCCGCCCCAACATAATAGAGATACAGAAACACCGTGGCCCCTTTCTTTGAGATAACTCTGCACTATTGCGAGCTGCAGATGCCACTTCCAGCTTAGCTGTGCAGAGGAAGAACAACAAGAAGAAAAAATATCTCGAAATATGTCCGTCAGGCCAGTTCCTTTGAGCTGAATCTGCAAATATCTCGGAAACGAAGCGAGCTATGGCAAAATGTTAAGAGACGTTTTTTGTAGAGAATTATGTTTCCTACAATTTATGTTCTATGATATTTTTTGATCAGAAGCGTAGTTTTCGAGATATATCGAGATATTTAAAAGTTCCGAAGACGCACCAACATAATAGAGATACAGAAACACCGTGGCCCCTTTCTTTGAGATAACTCTGCGCTATTGCGAGCTGGAAATGCCACTTCCAGTTTAGCTGTGCAGAAGAAGAACAACAAGAAGAGGAAATATCTCGAAATATGTCCGTCAGGCCCCTTCCCTTGAGATATATCTGCAAATATCTCGGAAACGAAACGAGCTATGGCAAAATGTTGAGACCTTTTTTGTAGAGAATTATGTTTCCTACAATTTATGTTCTATGATATTTTTTAATCAGAAGCGTAGTTTTCGAGATATATCGAGATATTTAAAAGATCCGAAGCCGCACCAACATAATAGAGATACAGAAACACCGTGGCCCCTTTCTTTGAGATAACTCTGCACTAGTGCGAGCCGCAAATGCCGCTTCCAGCTTAGCTGTGCAGAAGAAGAACAACAAGAAGAAGAAATATCTCGAAATATGTCCGTCAGGCCCCTTCCCTCGAGATAAATCTGCAAATATCTCGGAAACGAAGCGAGCTATGGCAAAATGTTAAGAGACCTTTTTTGTAGAGAATTAAGTTTCCTACTTTTTATGTTCTATGATATTTTTTGATCGGATGCGTAGTTCTCGAGATATATCAAGATATTTAAAAGTTCCGAAGCCGCACCAACATAATAGAGATACAGAAACACCGTGGCCCCTTTCTTTGAGATAACTCTGCACTATTGCGAGCTGCAAATGCCACTTCCAGCTTAGCTGTGCAGAAGAAGAACAACAAGAAGAAGAAATATCTGGAAATATGTCCGTCAGGCCCCTTCCCTTGAGATAAATCTGCAAATGTCTCGGAAACGAAGCGAGCTACGGCAAAATGTTAAGAGACCTTTTTTGTAGAGAATTATATTTCCCACAATTTAGGTTCTATGATATTTTTTCATCAGAAGCGTAGTTTTCGAGATATATCGATATATTTAAAAGATCCGAAGCCGCACCAACATAATAGAGATACAGAAGCACCGTGGCCCCTTTCTTTGAGATAACTCTGCACTATTGCGAGCTGCAAATGCCACTTCCAGCTTAGCTGTGCAGAAGAAGAGCAACAAGAAGAAGAAATATCTCGAAATATGTCCGTCAGGCCCCTTCCCTTGAGATATATCTGCAAATATCTCGGAAACGAAGCGAGCCATGGCAAAATGTTAAGAGACCGTTTTTGTAGAGAATTAAGTTTCCTACAATTTATGTTCTATGATATTTTTTGATCAGAAGCGTAGTTTTCGAGATATATCGAGATATTTAAAAGATCCGAAGCTGCACCAACATAATAGAGATACAGAAACACCGTGGCCCCTTTCTTTGAGATAACTCTGCACTAGTGCGAGCCGCAAATGCCGCTTCCAGCTTAGCTGTGCAGAAGAAGAACAACAAGAAGAAGAAATATCTCGAAATATGTCCGTCAGGCCCCTTCCCTTGAGATAAATCTGCAAATGTCTCGGAAACGAAGCGAGCTACGGCAAAATGTTAAGAGACCTTTTTTGTAGAGAATAATGTTTCCTACAATTTACGTTCTATGATATTTTTTGATCAGAAGCGTAGTTCTCGAGATATATCAAGATATTTAAAAGTTCCGAAGACGCACCAACATAATAGAGATACAGAAACACCGTGGCCCCTTTCTTTGAGATAACTGTGCACTAGTGCGAGCCGCAAATGCCACTTCCAGCTTAGCTGTGCAGAAGAAGAGCAACAAGAAGAAGAAATATCTCGAAATATGTCCGTCAGGCCCCTTCCCTTGAGATATATCTGCAAATATCTCGGAAACGAAGCGAGCCATGGCAAAATGTTAAGAGACCGTTTTTGTAGAGAATTAAGTTTCCTACTTTTTATGTTCTATGATATTTTTTGATCAGACGCGTAGTTTTCGAGATATATCGAGATATTTAAAAGTTCCGAAGCCGCCCCAACATAATAGAGATACAGAAACACCGTGGCCCCTTTCTTTGAGATAACTCTGCACTATTGCGAGCTGCAGATGCCACTTCCAGCTTAGCTGTGCAGAGGAAGAACAACAAGAAGAAAAAATATCTCGAAATATGTCCGTCAGGCCAGTTCCTTTGAGCTGAATCTGCAAATATCTCGGAAACGAAGCGAGCTATGGCAAAATGTTAAGAGACGTTTTTTGTAGAGAATTATGTTTCCTACAATTTATGTTCTATGATATTTTTTGATCAGAAGCGTAGTTTTCGAGATATATCGAGATATTTAAAAGTTCCGAAGACGCACCAACATAATAGAGATACAGAAACACCGTGGCCCCTTTCTTTGAGATAACTCTGCGCTATTGCGAGCTGGAAATGCCACTTCCAGTTTAGCTGTGCAGAAGAAGAACAACAAGAAGAGGAAATATCTCGAAATATGTCCGTCAGGCCCCTTCCCTTGAGATATATCTGCAAATATCTCGGAAACGAAACGAGCTATGGCAAAATGTTAAGAGACCTTTTTTGTAGAGAATTATGTTTCCTACAATTTATGTTCTATGATATTTTTTAATCAGAAGCGTAGTTTTCGAGATATATCGAGATATTTAAAAGATCCGAAGCCGCACCAACATAATAGAGATACAGAAACACCGTGGCCCCTTTCTTTGAGATAACTCTGCACTAGTGCGAGCCGCAAATGCCGCTTCCAGCTTAGCTGTGCAGAAGAAGAACAACAAGAAGAAGAAATATCTCGAAATATGTCCGTCAGGCCCCTTCCCTCGAGATAAATCTGCAAATATCTCGGAAACGAAGCGAGCTATGGCAAAATGTTAAGAGACCTTTTTTGTAGAGAATTAAGTTTCCTACTTTTTATGTTCTATGATATTTTTTGATCGGATGCGTAGTTCTCGAGATATATCAAGATATTTAAAAGTTCCGAAGCCGCACCAACATAATAGAGATACAGAAACACCGTGGCCCCTTTCTTTGAGATAACTCTGCACTATTGCGAGCTGCAAATGCCACTTCCAGCTTAGCTGTGCAGAAGAAGAACAACAAGAAGAAGAAATATCTGGAAATATGTCCGTCAGGCCCCTTCCCTTGAGATAAATCTGCAAATGTCTCGGAAACGAAGCGAGCTACGGCAAAATGTTAAGAGACCTTTTTTGTAGAGAATTATATTTCCCACAATTTAGGTTCTATGATATTTTTTGATCAGAAGCGTAGTTTTCGAGATATATCGATATATTTAAAAGATCCGAAGCCGCACCAACATAATAGAGATACAGAAACACCGTGGCCCCTTTCTTTGAGATAACTCTGCGCTATTGCGAGCTGGAAATGCCACTTCCAGTTTAGCTGTGCAGAAGAACAACAACAAGAAGAGGAAATATCTCGAAATATGTCCGTCAGGCCCCTTCCCTTGAGATATATCTGCAAATATCTCGGAAACGAAACGAGCTATGGCAAAATGTTAAGAGACCTTTTTTGTAGAGAATTATGTTTCCTACAATTTATGTTCTATGATATTTTTTGATCAGAAGCGTAGTTTTCGAGATATATCGAGATATTTAAAAGATCCGAAGCTGCACCAACATAATAGAGATACAGAAACACCGTGGCCCCTTTCTTTGAGATAACTCTGCACTAGTGCGAGCCGCAAATGCCGCTTCCAGCTTAGCTGTGCAGAAGAAGAACAACAAGAAGAAGAAATATCTCGAAATATGTCCGTCAGGCCCCTTCCCTCGAGATAAATCTGCAAATATCTCGGAAACGAAGCGAGCTATGGCAAAATGTTAAGAGACCTTTTTTGTAGAGAATTAAGTTTGCTACTTTTTATGTTCTATGATATTTTTTGATCGGATGCGTAGTTCTCGAGATATATCAAGATATTTAAAAGTTCCGAAGCCGCACCAACATAATGGAGATACAGAAACACCGTGGCCCCTTTCTTTGAGATAACTCTGCACTATTGCGAGCTGCAAATGCCACTTCCAGCTTAGCTGTGCGGAAGAAGAACAACAAGAAGAAGAAATATCTGGAAATATGTCCGTCAGGCCCCTTCCCTTGAGATAAATCTGCAAATGTCTCGGAAACGAAGCGAGCTACGGCAAAATGTTAAGAGACCTTTTTGGTAGAGAATGAAGTTTCCTACTTTTTATGTTCTATGATATTTTTTGATCAGATGCGTAGTTCTCGAGATATATCAAGATATTTAAAAGTTCCGAAGCCGCACCAACATAATAGAGATACAGAAACACCGTGGCCCCTTTCTTTGAGATAACTCTGCACTATTGCGAGCTGCAAATGCCACTTCCAGCTTAGCTGTGCAGAAGAAGAACAACAAGAAGAAGAAATATCTCGAAATGTGTCCGTCAGGCCCCTTCCCTCGAGATAAATCTGCAAATATCTCGGAAACGAAGCGAGCTATGGCAAAATGTTAAGAGACCTTTTTTGTAGAGAATTAAGTTTCCTACTTTTTATGTTCTATGATATTATTTGATCAGATGCGTAGTTCTCGAGATATATCAAGATATTTAAAAGTTCCGAAGCCGCACCAACATAATAGAGATACAGAAACACCGTGGCCCCTTTCTTTGAGATAACTCTGCACTATTGCGAGCTGCAAATGCCACTTCCAGCTTAGATGTGCAGAAGAAGAACAACAAGAAGAAGAAATATCTCGAAATATGTCCGTCAGGCCCCTTCCCTTGAGATAAATCTGCAAATATCTCGGAAACGAAGCGAGCTATGGCAAAATGTTAAGAGACCTTATTTGTGGAGAATTAAGTTTCCTACTTTTTATGTTCTATGATATTATTTGATCAGATGCGTAGTTCTCGAGATATATCAAGATATTTAAAAGTTCCGAAGCCGCACCAACATAATAGAGATACAGAAACACCGTGGCCCCTTTCTTTGAGATAACTCTGTACTATTGCGAGCTGCAAATGAGACTTCCAGCTTAGCTGTGCAGAAGAAGAACAACAAGAAGAAGAAATATCTCGAAATATGTCCGTCAGGCCCCTTCCCTTGAGATAAATCTGCATATATCTCGGAAGCGAAGCGAGCTATGGCAAAATGTTAAGAGACCTTTTTTGTAGAGAATTATGTTTCCTACAATTTATGTTCTATGATATTTTTTGATCAGAAGCGTAGTTTTCGAGATATATCAAGATATTTAAAAGTTCCGAAGCCGCACCAACATAATAGAGATACAGAAACACCGTGGCCCCTATCATTCAGATAACTCTGCACTATTGCGAGCTGGAAATGCCACTTCCAGTTTAGCTGTGCAGAAGAAGAACAACAAGAAGAAGAAATATCTCGAAATATGTCCGTCAGGCCCCTTCCCTTGAGATAAATCTGCAAATATCTCGGAAACGAAGCGAGCTATGGCAAAATGTTAAGCGACTTTATTTGTAGAGAATTATGTTTCCTACTTTTTACGTTCTATGATATTTTTTAATCAGATGCGTAGTTCTCGAGATATATAAAGATATTTTAAAGTTCCGAAGCCGCACCAACATAATAGAGATACAGAAACACCGTGGCCCCTTTCTTCGAGATAACTCTGCACTATTGCGAGCTGCAAATGCCACTTCCAGCTTAGCTGTGCAGAAGAAGAACAACAAGAAGAAGAAATATCTCGAAATACGTCCGTCAGGCCCCTTCCCTTGAGATAAATCTGCAAATATCTCGGAAACGAAGCCAGCTATGGCAAAATGTTAAGAGACCTTTTTTGTAGAGAATTAAGTTTCCTACTTTTTATGTTCTATGATATTTTTTGATCAGATGCGTAGTTCTCGAGATATATCAAGATATTTAAAAGTTACGAAGCCGCACCAACATAATAGAGATACAGAAACACCGTGGCCCCTTTCTTTGAGATAACTCTGCACTATTGCGAGCTGCAAATGCCACTTCCAGCTTAGCTGTGCAGAAGAAGAACAACAAGAAGAAGAAATATCTCGAAATATGTCCGTCAGGCCCCTTCCCTTGAGATAAATCTGCAAATATCTCGGAAACGAAGCGAGCTATGGCAAAATGTTAAGAGACCTTATTTGTAGAGAATTAAGTTTCCTACTTTTTATGTTCTATGATATTTTTTGATCAGATGCGTAGTTCTCGAGATATATCAAGATATTTAAAAGTTACGAAGCCGCACCAACATAATAGAGATACAGAAACACCGTGGCCCCTTTCTTTGAGATAACTCTGCACTATTGCGAGCTGCAAATGCCACTTCCAGCTTAGCTGTGCAGAAGAAGAACAACAAGAAGAAGAAATATCTCGAAATATGTCCGTCAGGCCCCTTCCCTTGAGATAAATCTGCAAATATCTCGGAAACGAAGCGAGCTATGGCAAAATGTTAAGAGACCTTATTTGTAGAGAATTAAGTTTCCTACTTTTTATGTTCTATGATATTTTTTGATCAGATGCGTAGTTCTCGAGATATATCAAGATATTTAAAAGTTCCGAAGCCGCACCAACATAATAGAGATACAGAAACACCGTGGCCCCTTTCTTTGAGATAACTCTGCGCTATTGCGAGCTGGAAATGCCACTTCCAGTTTAGCTGTGCAGAAGAAGAACAACAAGAAGAGGAAATATCTCGAAATATGTCCGTCAGGCCCCTTCCCTTGAGATATATCTGCAAATATCTCGGAAACGAAACCAGCTATGGCAAAATGTTAAGAGACCTTTTTTGTAGAGAAGTATGTTTCCTACAATTTATGTTCTATGATATTTTTTGATCAGAAGCGTAGTTTTCGAGATATATCGAGATATTTAAAAGATCCGAAGCTGCACCAACATAATAGAGATACAGAAACACCGTGGCCCCTTTCTTTGAGATAACTCTGCACTAGTGCGAGCCGCAAATGCCGCTTCCAGCTTAGCTGTGCAGAGGAAGAACAACAAGAAGAAAAAATATCTCGAAATATGTCCGTCAGGCCAGTTCCTTTGAGCTGAATCTGCAAATATCTCGGAAACGAAGCGAGCTATGGCAAAATGTTAAGAGACGTTTTTTGTAGAGAATTATGTTTCCTACAATTTATGTTCTATGATATTTTTTGATCAGAAGCGTAGTTTTCGAGATATATCGAGATATTTAAAAGTTCCGAAGACGCACCAACATAATAGAGATACAGAAACACCGTGGCCCCTTTCTTTGAGATAACTCTGCGCTATTGCGAGCTGGAAATGCCACTTCCAGTTTAGCTGTGCAGAAGAAGAACAACAAGAAGAGGAAATATCTCGAAATATGTCCGTCAGGCCCCTTCCCTTGAGATATATCTGCAAATATCTCGGAAACGAAACGAGCTATGGCAAAATGTTAAGAGACCTTTTTTGTAGAGAATTATGTTTCCTACAATTTATGTTCTATGATATTTTTTAATCAGAAGCGTAGTTTTCGAGATATATCGAGATATTTAAAAGATCCGAAGCCGCACCAACATAATAGAGATACAGAAACACCGTGGCCCCTTTCTTTGAGATAACTCTGCACTAGTGCGAGCCGCAAATGCCGCTTCCAGCTTAGCTGTGCAGAAGAAGAACAACAAGAAGAAGAAATATCTCGAAATATGTCCGTCAGGCCCCTTCCCTCGAGATAAATCTGCAAATATCTCGGAAACGAAGCGAGCTATGGCAAAATGTTAAGAGACCTTTTTTGTAGAGAATTAAGTTTCCTACTTTTTATGTTCTATGATATTTTTTGATCGGATGCGTAGTTCTCGAGATATATCAAGATATTTAAAAGTTCCGAAGCCGCACCAACATAATAGAGATACAGAAACACCGTGGCCCCTTTCTTTGAGATAACTCTGCACTATTGCGAGCTGCAAATGCCACTTCCAGCTTAGCTGTGCAGAAGAAGAACAACAAGAAGAAGAAATATCTGGAAATATGTCCGTCAGGCCCCTTCCCTTGAGATAAATCTGCAAATGTCTCGGAAACGAAGCGAGCTACGGCAAAATATTAAGAGACCTTTTTTGTAGAGAATTATATTTCCCACAATTTAGGTTCTATGATATTTTTTGATCAGAAGCGTAGTTTTCGAGATATATCGATATATTTAAAAGATCCGAAGCCGCACCAACATAATAGAGATACAGAAACACCGTGGCCCCTTTCTTTGAGATAACTCTGCGCTATTGCGAGCTGGAAATGCCACTTCCAGTTTAGCTGTGCAGAAGAACAACAACAAGAAGAGGAAATATCTCGAAATATGTCCGTCAGGCCCCTTCCCTTGAGATATATCTGCAAATATCTCGGAAACGAAACGAGCTATGGCAAAATGTTAAGAGACCTTTTTTGTAGAGAATTATGTTTCCTACAATTTATGTTCTATGATATTTTTTGATCAGAAGCGTAGTTTTCGAGATATATCGAGATATTTAAAAGATCCGAAGCTGCACCAACATAATAGAGATACAGAAACACCGTGGCCCCTTTCTTTGAGATAACTCTGCACTAGTGCGAGCCGCAAATGCCGCTTCCAGCTTAGCTGTGCAGAAGAAGAACAACAAGAAGAAGAAATATCTCGAAATATGTCCGTCAGGCCCCTTCCCTCGAGATAAATCTGCAAATATCTCGGAAACGAAGCGAGCTATGGCAAAATGTTAAGAGACCTTTTTTGTAGAGAATTAAGTTTGCTACTTTTTATGTTCTATGATATTTTTTGATCGGATGCGTAGTTCTCGAGATATATCAAGATATTTAAAAGTTCCGAAGCCGCACCAACATAATGGAGATACAGAAACACCGTGGCCCCTTTCTTTGAGATAACTCTGCACTATTGCGAGCTGCAAATGCCACTTCCAGCTTAGCTGTGCGGAAGAAGAACAACAAGAAGAAGAAATATCTGGAAATATGTCCGTCAGGCCCCTTCCCTTGAGATAAATCTGCAAATGTCTCGGAAACGAAGCGAGCTACGGCAAAATGTTAAGAGACCTTTTTGGTAGAGAATGAAGTTTCCTACTTTTTATGTTCTATGATATTTTTTGATCAGATGCGTAGTTCTCGAGATATATCAAGATATTTAAAAGTTCCGAAGCCGCACCAACATAATAGAGATACAGAAACACCGTGGCCCCTTTCTTTGAGATAACTCTGCACTATTGCGAGCTGCAAATGCCACTTCCAGCTTAGCTGTGCAGAAGAAGAACAACAAGAAGAAGAAATATCTCGAAATGTGTCCGTCAGGCCCCTTCCCTCGAGATAAATCTGCAAATATCTCGGAAACGAAGCGAGCTATGGCAAAATGTTAAGAGACCTTTTTTGTAGAGAATTAAGTTTCCTACTTTTTATGTTCTATGATATTTTTTGATCGGATGCGTAGTTCTCGAGATATATCAAGATATTTAAAAGTTCCGAAGCCGCACCAACATAATAGAGATACAGAAACACCGTGGCCCCTTTCTTTGAGATAACTCTGCACTATTGCGAGCTGCAAATGCCACTTCCAGCTTAGCTGTGCAGAAGAAGAACAACAAGAAGAAGAAATATCTGGAAATATGTCCGTCAGGCCCCTTCCCTTGAGATAAATCTGCAAATGTCTCGGAAACGAAGCGAGCTACGGCAAAATGTTAAGAGACCTTTTTTGTAGAGAATTATATTTCCCACAATTTAGGTTCTATGATATTTTTTGATCAGAAGCGTAGTTTTCGAGATATATCGATATATTTAAAAGATCCGAAGCCGCACCAACATAATAGAGATACAGAAACACCGTGGCCCCTTTCTTTGAGATAACTCTGCGCTATTGCGAGCTGGAAATGCCACTTCCAGTTTAGCTGTGCAGAAGAACAACAACAAGAAGAGGAAATATCTCGAAATATGTCCGTCAGGCCCCTTCCCTTGAGATATATCTGCAAATATCTCGGAAACGAAACGAGCTATGGCAAAATGTTAAGAGACCTTTTTTGTAGAGAATTATGTTTCCTACAATTTATGTTCTATGATATTTTTTGATCAGAAGCGTAGTTTTCGAGATATATCGAGATATTTAAAAGATCCGAAGCTGCACCAACATAATAGAGATACAGAAACACCGTGGCCCCTTTCTTTGAGATAACTCTGCACTAGTGCGAGCCGCAAATGCCGCTTCCAGCTTAGCTGTGCAGAAGAAGAACAACAAGAAGAAGAAATATCTCGAAATATGTCCGTCAGGCCCCTTCCCTCGAGATAAATCTGCAAATATCTCGGAAACGAAGCGAGCTATGGCAAAATGTTAAGAGACCTTTTTTGTAGAGAATTAAGTTTGCTACTTTTTATGTTCTATGATATTTTTTGATCGGATGCGTAGTTCTCGAGATATATCAAGATATTTAAAAGTTCCGAAGCCGCACCAACATAATGGAGATACAGAAACACCGTGGCCCCTTTCTTTGAGATAACTCTGCACTATTGCGAGCTGCAAATGCCACTTCCAGCTTAGCTGTGCGGAAGAAGAACAACAAGAAGAAGAAATATCCCGAAATATGTCCGTCAGGCCCCTTCCCTTGAGATAAATCTGCAAATGTCTCGGAAACGAAGCGAGCTACGGCAAAATGTTAAGAGACCTTTTTGGTAGAGAATGAAGTTTCCTACTTTTTATGTTCTATGATATTTTTTGATCAGATGCGTAGTTCTCGAGATATATCAAGATATTTAAAAGTTCCGAAGCCGCACCAACATAATAGAGATACAGAAACACCGTGGCCCCTTTCTTTGAGATAACTCTGCACTATTGCGAGCTGCAAATGCCACTTCCAGCTTAGCTGTGCAGAAGAAGAACAACAAGAAGAAGAAATATCTCGAAATGTGTCCGTCAGGCCCCTTCCCTCGAGATAAATCTGCAAATATCTCGGAAACGAAGCGAGCTATGGCAAAATGTTAAGAGACCTTTTTTGTAGAGAATTAAGTTTCCTACTTTTTATGTTCTATGATATTATTTGATCAGATGCGTAGTTCTCGAGATATATCAAGATATTTAAAAGTTCCGAAGCCGCACCAACATAATAGAGATACAGAAACACCGTGGCCCCTTTCTTTCAGATAACTCTGCACTATTGCGAGCTGGAAATGCCACTTCCTGTTTAGCTGTGCAGAAGAAGTACAACAAGAAGAAGAAATATCCCGAAATATGTCCGTCAGGCCCCTTCCCTTGAGATAAATCTGCATATATCTCGGAAACGAAGCGAGCTATGGCAAAATGTTAAGAGACCTTTTTGGTAGAGAATGAAGTTTCCTACTTTTTATGTTCTATGATATTTTTTGATCAGATGCGTAGTTCTCGAGATATATCAAGATATTTAAAAGTTCCGAAGCCGCACCAACATAATAGAGATACAGAAACACCGTGGCCCCTTTCTTTGAGATAACTCTGCACTATTGCGAGCTGCAAATGCCACTTCCAGCTTAGATGTGCAGAAGAAGAACAACAAGAAGAAGAAATATCTCGAAATATGTCCGTCAGGCCCCTTCCCTTGAGATAAATCTGCAAATATCTCGGAAACGAAGCGAGCTATGGCAAAATGTTAAGAGACCTTATTTGTGGAGAATTAAGTTTCCTACTTTTTATGTTCTATGATATTATTTGATCAGATGCGTAGTTCTCGAGATATATCAAGATATTTAAAAGTTCCGAAGCCGCACCAACATAATAGAGATACAGAAACACCGTGGCCCCTTTCTTTGAGATAACTCTGTACTATTGCGAGCTGCAAATGAGACTTCCAGCTTAGCTGTGCAGAAGAAGAACAACAAGAAGAAGAAATATCTCGAAATATGTCCGTCAGGCCCCTTCCCTTGAGATAAATCTGCATATATCTCGGAAGCGAAGCGAGCTATGGCAAAATGTTAAGAGACCTTTTTTGTAGAGAATTATGTTTCCTACAATTTATGTTCTATGATATTTTTTGATCAGAAGCGTAGTTTTCGAGATATATCAAGATATTTAAAAGTTCCGAAGCCGCACCAACATAATAGAGATACAGAAACACCGTGGCCCCTATCTTTCAGATAACTCTGCACTATTGCGAGCTGGAAATGCCACTTCCAGTTTAGCTGTGCAGAAGAAGAACAACAAGAAGAAGAAATATCTCGAAATATGTCCGTCAGGCCCCTTCCCTTGAGATAAATCTGCAAATATCTCGGAAACGAAGCGAGCTATGGCAAAATGTTAAGCGACTTTATTTGTAGAGAATTAAGTTTCCTACTTTTTACGTTCTATGATATTTTTTAATCAGATGCGTAGTTCTCGAGATATATAAAGATATTTTAAAGTTCCGAAGCCGCACCAACATAATAGAGATACAGAAACACCGTGGCCCCTTTCTTCGAGATAACTCTGCACTATTGCGAGCTGCAAATGCCACTTCCAGCTTAGCTGTGCAGAAGAAGAACAACAAGAAGAAGAAATATCTCGAAATACGTCCGTCAGGCCCCTTCCCTTGAGATAAATCTGCAAATATCTCGGAAACGAAGCCAGCTATGGCAAAATGTTAAGAGACCTTTTTTGTAGAGAATTAAGTTTCCTACTTTTTATGTTCTATGATATTTTTTGATCAGATGCGTAGTTCTCGAGATATATCAAGATATTTAAAAGTTACGAAGCCGCACCAACATAATAGAGATACAGAAACACCGTGGCCCCTTTCTTTGAGATAACTCTGCACTATTGCGAGCTGCAAATGCCACTTCCAGCTTAGCTGTGCAGAAGAAGAACAACAAGAAGAAGAAATATCTCGAAATATGTCCGTCAGGCCCCTTCCCTTGAGATAAATCTGCAAATATCTCGGAAACGAAGCGAGCTATGGCAAAATGTTAAGAGACCTTATTTGTAGAGAATTAAGTTTCCTACTTTTTATGTTCTATGATATTTTTTGATCAGATGCGTAGTTCTCGAGATATATCAAGATATTTAAAAGTTCCGAAGCCGCACCAACATAATAGAGATACAGAAACACCGTGGCCCCTTTCTTTGAGATAACTCTGCGCTATTGCGAGCTGGAAATGCCACTTCCAGTTTAGCTGTGCAGAAGAAGAACAACAAGAAGAGGAAATATCTCGAAATATGTCCGTCAGGCCCCTTCCCTTGAGATATATCTGCAAATATCTCGGAAACGAAACCAGCTATGGCAAAATGTTAAGAGACCTTTTTTGTAGAGAAGTATGTTTCCTACAATTTATGTTCTATGATATTTTTTGATCAGAAGCGTAGTTTTCGAGATATATCGAGATATTTAAAAGATCCGAAGCTGCACCAACATAATAGAGATACAGAAACACCGTGGCCCCTTTCTTTGAGATAACTCTGCACTAGTGCGAGCCGCAAATGCCGCTTCCAGCTTAGCTGTGCAGAAGAAGAACAACAAGAAGAAGAAATATCTCGAAATATGTCCGTCAGGCCCCTTCCCTCGAGATAAATCTGCAAATATCTCGGAAACGAAGCGAGCTATGGCAAAATGTTAAGAGACCTTTTTTGTAGAGAACTAAGTTTCCTACTTTGTATGTTCTATGATATTTTTTGATCGGATGCGTAGTTCTCGAGATATATCAAGATATTTAAAAGTTCCGAAGCCGCACCAACATAATAGAGATACAGAAACACCGTGGCCCCTTTCTTTGAGATAACTCTGCACTATTGCGAGCTGCAAATGCCACTTCCAGCTTAGCTGTGCAGAAGAAGAACAACAAAAAGAAGAAATATCTCGAAGTATGTCCGTCAGGCCCCTTCCCTTGAGATAAATCTGCAAATATCTCGGAAACGAAGCGAGCTATGGCAAAATGTTAAGAGACCTCTTTTGTAGAGAATTAAGTTACCTACTTTTTATGTTCTATGATATTTTTCGATCAGATGCGTAGTTCTCGAGATATATCAAGATATTTAAAAGTTCCGAAGCCGCACCAACATAATAGAGATACAGACACACCGTGGCCCCTTTCTTTGAGATAACTCTGCACTATTGCGAGCTGCAAATGCCACTTCCAGCTTAGCTGTGCAGAAGAAGAACAACAAGAAGAAGAAATATCTCGAAATATGTCCGTCAGGCCCCTTCCCTTGAGATAAATCTGCAAATATCTCGGAAACGAAGCGAGCTATGGCAAAATGTTAAGAGACCTTATTTGTAGAGAATTAAGTTTCCTACTTTTTATGTTCTATGATATTTTTTGATCAGAAGCGTAGTTTTCGAGATATATCGAGATATTTAAAAGATCCGAAGCTGCACCAACATAATAGAGATACAGAAACACTGTGGCCCCTTTCTTTGAGATAACTCTGCACTAGTGCGAGCCGCAAATGCCGCTTCCAGCTTAGCTGTGCAGAAGAAGAACAACAAGAAGAAGAAATATCTCGAAATATGTCCGTCAGGCCCCTTCCCTCGAGATAAATCTGCAAATATCTCGGAAACGAAGCGAGCTATGGCAAAATGTTAAGAGACCTTTTTTGTAGAGAACTAAGTTTCCTACTTTGTATGTTCTATGATATTTTTTGATCGGATGCGTAGTTCTCGAGATATATCAAGATATTTAAAAGTTCCGAAGCCGCACCAACATAATAGAGATACAGAAACACCGTGGCCCCTTTCTTTGAGATAACTCTGCACTATTGCGAGCTGCAAATGCCACTTCCAGCTTAGCTGTGCAGAAGAAGAACAACAAAAAGAAGAAATATCTCGAAATATGTCCGTCAGGCCCCTTCCCTTGAGATAAATCTGCAAATATCTCGGAAACGAAGCGAGCTATGGCAAAATGTTAAGAGACCTCTTTTGTAGAGAATTAAGTTTCCTACTTTTTATGTTCTATGATATTTTTCGATCAAATGCGTAGTTCTCGAGATATATCAAGATATTTAAAAGTTCCGAAGCCGCACCAACATAATAGAGATACAGACACACCGTGGCCCCTTTCTTTGAGATAACTCTGCACTATTGCGAGCTGCAAATGCCACTTCCAGCTTAGCTGTGCAGAAGAAGAACAACAAGAAGAAGAAATATCTGGAAATATGTCCGTCAGGCCCCTTCCCTTGAGATAAATCTGCAAATATCTCGGAAACGAAGCGAGCTACGGCAAAATGTTAAGAGACCTTTTTTGTAGAAAATTAGGATTCCTACTTTTTATGTTCTATGTTATTTTTTGATCAGATGCGTAGTTCTCGAGATATATCAAGATATTTAAAAGTTCCGAAGCCGCACCAACATAATAGAGATACAGAAACACCGTGGCCCCTTTCTTTGAGATAACTCTGCACTACTGCGAGCTGCAAATGCCACTTCCAGCTTAGCTGTGCAGAAGAAGAACAACAAGAAGAAGAAATATCTCGAAATATGTCCGTCAGGCCCCTTCCCTTGAGATAAATCTGCAAATATCTCGGAAACCAAGCGAGCTATGGCAAAATGTTAAGAGACCTTATTTGTCGAGAATTAAGTTTCCTACTTTTTATGTTCTACGATATTTTTTGATCAGATGCGTAGTTCTCGAGATATATCAAGATATTTAAAAGTTCCGAAGCCGCACCAACATAATAGAGATACAGAAACACCGTGGCCCCTTTCTTTGAGATAACTCTGCACTATTGCGAACTGCAAATGCCACTTCCAGCTTAGCTGTGCAGAAGAAGAACAACAAGAAGAAGAAATATCTCGAAATGTGTCCGTCAGGCCCCTTCCCTCGAGATAAATCTGCAAATATCTCGGAAACGAAGCGAGCTATGGCAAAATGTTAAGAGACCTTTTTTGTAGAGAATTAAGTTTCCTACTTTTTATGTTCTATGATATTATTTGATCAGATGCGTAGTTCTCGAGATATATCAAGATATTTAAAAGTTCCGAAGCCGCACCAACATAATAGAGATACAGAAACACCGTGGCCCCTTTCTTTCAGATAACTCTGCACTATTGCGAGCTGGAAATGCCACTTCCTGTTTAGCTGTGCAGAAGAAGTACAACAAGAAGAAGAAATATCCCGAAATATGTCCGTCAGGCCCCTTCCCTTGAGATAAATCTGCATATATCTCGGAAACGAAGCGAGCTATGGCAAAATGTTAAGAGACCTTTTTGGTAGAGAATGAAGTTTCCTACTTTTTATGTTCTATGATATTTTTTGATCAGATGCGTAGTTCTCGAGATATATCAAGATATTTAAAAGTTCCGAAGCCGCACCAACATAATAGAGATACAGAAACACCGTGGCCCCTTTCTTTGAGATAACTCTGCACTATTGCGAGCTGCAAATGCCACTTCCAGCTTAGATGTGCAGAAGAAGAACAACAAGAAGAAGAAATATCTCGAAATATGTCCGTCAGGCCCCTTCCCTTGAGATAAATCTGCAAATATCTCGGAAACGAAGCGAGCTATGGCAAAATGTTAAGAGACCTTATTTGTGGAGAATTAAGTTTCCTACTTTTTATGTTCTATGATATTATTTGATCAGATGCGTAGTTCTCGAGATATATCAAGATATTTAAAAGTTCCGAAGCCGCACCAACATAATAGAGATACAGAAACACCGTGGCCCCTTTCTTTGAGATAACTCTGTACTATTGCGAGCTGCAAATGAGACTTCCAGCTTAGCTGTGCAGAAGAAGAACAACAAGAAGAAGAAATATCTCGAAATATGTCCGTCAGGCCCCTTCCCTTGAGATAAATCTGCATATATCTCGGAAGCGAAGCGAGCTATGGCAAAATGTTAAGAGACCTTTTTTGTAGAGAATTATGTTTCCTACAATTTATGTTCTATGATATTTTTTGATCAGAAGCGTAGTTTTCGAGATATATCAAGATATTTAAAAGTTCCGAAGCCGCACCAACATAATAGAGATACAGAAACACCGTGGCCCCTATCTTTCAGATAACTCTGCACTATTGCGAGCTGGAAATGCCACTTCCAGTTTAGCTGTGCAGAAGAAGAACAACAAGAAGAAGAAATATCTCGAAATATGTCCGTCAGGCCCCTTCCCTTGAGATAAATCTGCAAATATCTCGGAAACGAAGCGAGCTATGGCAAAATGTTAAGAGACCTTATTTGTGGAGAATTAAGTTTCCTACTTTTTATGTTCTATGATATTATTTGATCAGATGCGTAGTTCTCGAGATATATCAAGATATTTAAAAGTTCCGAAGCCGCACCAACATAATAGAGATACAGAAACACCGTGGCCCCTTTCTTTGAGATAACTCTGTACTATTGCGAGCTGCAAATGAGACTTCCAGCTTAGCTGTGCAGAAGAAGAACAACAAGAAGAAGAAATATCTCGAAATATGTCCGTCAGGCCCCTTCCCTTGAGATAAATCTGCATATATCTCGGAAGCGAAGCGAGCTATGGCAAAATGTTAAGAGACCTTTTTTGTAGAGAATTATGTTTCCTACAATTTATGTTCTATGATATTTTTTGATCAGAAGCGTAGTTTTCGAGATATATCAAGATATTTAAAAGTTCCGAAGCCGCACCAACATAATAGAGATACAGAAACACCGTGGCCCCTATCTTTCAGATAACTCTGCACTATTGCGAGCTGGAAATGCCACTTCCAGTTTAGCTGTGCAGAAGAAGAACAACAAGAAGAAGAAATATCTCGAAATATGTCCGTCAGGCCCCTTCCCTTGAGATAAATCTGCAAATATCTCGGAAACGAAGCGAGCTATGGCAAAATGTTAAGCGACTTTATTTGTAGAGAATTAAGTTTCCTACTTTTTACGTTCTATGATATTTTTTAATCAGATGCGTAGTTCTCGAGATATATAAAGATATTTTAAAGTTCCGAAGCCGCACCAACATAATAGAGATACAGAAACACCGTGGCCCCTTTCTTCGAGATAACTCTGCACTATTGCGAGCTGCAAATGCCACTTCCAGCTTAGCTGTGCAGAAGAAGAACAACAAGAAGAAGAAATATCTCGAAATACGTCCGTCAGGCCCCTTCCCTTGAGATAAATCTGCAAATATCTCGGAAACGAAGCCAGCTATGGCAAAATGTTAAGAGACCTTTTTTGTAGAGAATTAAGTTTCCTACTTTTTATGTTCTATGATATTTTTTGATCAGATGCGTAGTTCTCGAGATATATCAAGATATTTAAAAGTTACGAAGCCGCACCAACATAATAGAGATACAGAAACACCGTGGCCCCTTTCTTTGAGATAACTCTGCACTATTGCGAGCTGCAAATGCCACTTCCAGCTTAGCTGTGCAGAAGAAGAACAACAAGAAGAAGAAATATCTCGAAATATGTCCGTCAGGCCCCTTCCCTTGAGATAAATCTGCAAATATCTCGGAAACGAAGCGAGCTATGGCAAAATGTTAAGAGACCTTATTTGTAGAGAATTAAGTTTCCTACTTTTTATGTTCTATGATATTTTTTGATCAGATGCGTAGTTCTCGAGATATATCAGGATATTTAAAAGTTCCGAAGCCGCACCAACATAATAGAGATACAGAAACACCGTGGCCCCTTTCTTTGAGATAACTCTGCGCTATTGCGAGCTGGAAATGCCACTTCCAGTTTAGCTGTGCAGAAGAAGAACAACAAGAAGAGGAAATATCTCGAAATATGTCCGTCAGGCCCCTTCCCTTGAGATATATCTGCAAATATCTCGGAAACGAAACCAGCTATGGCAAAATGTTAAGAGACCTTTTTTGTAGAGAAGTATGTTTCCTACAATTTATGTTCTATGATATTTTTTGATCAGAAGCGTAGTTTTCGAGATATATCGAGATATTTAAAAGATCCGAAGCTGCACCAACATAATAGAGATACAGAAACACCGTGGCCCCTTTCTTTGAGATAACTCTGCACTAGTGCGAGCCGCAAATGCCGCTTCCAGCTTAGCTGTGCAGAAGAAGAACAACAAGAAGAAGAAATATCTCGAAATATGTCCGTCAGGCCCCTTCCCTCGAGATAAATCTGCAAATATCTCGGAAACGAAGCGAGCTATGGCAAAATGTTAAGAGACCTTTTTTGTAGAGAACTAAGTTTCCTACTTTGTATGTTCTATGATATTTTTTGATCGGATGCGTAGTTCTCGAGATATATCAAGATATTTAAAAGTTCCGAAGCCGCACCAACATAATAGAGATACAGAAACACCGTGGCCCCTTTCTTTGAGATAACTCTGCACTATTGCGAGCTGCAAATGCCACTTCCAGCTTAGCTGTGCAGAAGAAGAACAACAAAAAGAAGAAATATCTCGAAGTATGTCCGTCAGGCCCCTTCCCTTGAGATAAATCTGCAAATATCTCGGAAACGAAGCGAGCTATGGCAAAATGTTAAGAGACCTCTTTTGTAGAGAATTAAGTTTCCTACTTTTTATGTTCTATGATATTTTTCGATCAGATGCGTAGTTCTCGAGATATATCAAGATATTTAAAAGTTCCGAAGCCGCACCAACATAATAGAGATACAGACACACCGTGGCCCCTTTCTTTGAGATAACTCTGCACTATTGCGAGCTGCAAATGCCACTTCCAGCTTAGCTGTGCAGAAGAAGAACAACAAGAAGAAGAAATATCTCGAAATATGTCCGTCAGGCCCCTTCCCTTGAGATAAATCTGCAAATATCTCGGAAACGAAGCGAGCTATGGCAAAATGTTAAGAGACCTTATTTGTAGAGAATTAAGTTTCCTACTTTTTATGTTCTATGATATTTTTTGATCAGAAGCGTAGTTTTCGAGATATATCGAGATATTTAAAAGATCCGAAGCTGCACCAACATAATAGAGATACAGAAACACTGTGGCCCCTTTCTTTGAGATAACTCTGCACTAGTGCGAGCCGCAAATGCCGCTTCCAGCTTAGCTGTGCAGAAGAAGAACAACAAGAAGAAGAAATATCTCGAAATATGTCCGTCAGGCCCCTTCCCTCGAGATAAATCTGCAAATATCTCGGAAACGAAGCGAGCTATGGCAAAATGTTAAGAGACCTTTTTTGTAGAGAACTAAGTTTCCTACTTTGTATGTTCTATGATATTTTTTGATCGGATGCGTAGTTCTCGAGATATATCAAGATATTTAAAAGTTCCGAAGCCGCACCAACATAATAGAGATACAGAAACACCGTGGCCCCTTTCTTTGAGATAACTCTGCACTATTGCGAGCTGCAAATGCCACTTCCAGCTTAGCTGTGCAGAAGAAGAACAACAAAAAGAAGAAATATCTCGAAATATGTCCGTCAGGCCCCTTCCCTTGAGATAAATCTGCAAATATCTCGGAAACGAAGCGAGCTATGGCAAAATGTTAAGAGACCTCTTTTGTAGAGAATTAAGTTTCCTACTTTTTATGTTCTATGATATTTTTCGATCAGATGCGTAGTTCTCGAGATATATCAAGATATTTAAAAGTTCCGAAGCCGCACCAACATAATAGAGATACAGACACACCGTGGCCCCTTTCTTTGAGATAACTCTGCACTATTGCGAGCTGCAAATGCCACTTCCAGCTTAGCTGTGCAGAAGAAGAACAACAAGAAGAAGAAATATCTGGAAATATGTCCGTCAGGCCCCTTCCCTTGAGATAAATCTGCAAATATCTCGGAAACGAAGCGAGCTACGGCAAAATGTTAAGAGACCTTTTTTGTAGAAAATTAGGATTCCTACTTTTTATGTTCTATGTTATTTTTTGATCAGATGCGTAGTTCTCGAGATATATCAAGATATTTAAAAGTTCCGAAGCCGCACCAACATAATAGAGATACAGAAACACCGTGGCCCCTTTCTTTGAGATAACTCTGCACTACTGCGAGCTGCAAATGCCACTTCCAGCTTAGCTGTGCAGAAGAAGAACAACAAGAAGAAGAAATATCTCGAAATATGTCCGTCAGGCCCCTTCCCTTGAGATAAATCTGCAAATATCTCGGAAACCAAGCGAGCTATGGCAAAATGTTAAGAGACCTTATTTGTCGAGAATTAAGTTTCCTACTTTTTATGTTCTACGATATTTTTTGATCAGATGCGTAGTTCTCGAGATATATCAAGATATTTAAAAGTTCCGAAACCGCACCAACATAATAGAGATACAGAAACACCGTGGCCCCTTTCTTTGAGATAACTCTGCACTATTGCGAACTGCAAATGCCACTTCCAGCTTAGCTGTGCAGAAGAAGAACAACAAGAAGAAGAAATATCTGGAAATATGTCCGTCAGGCCCCTTCCCTTGAGATAAATCTGCAAATATCTCGGAAACGAAGCGAGCTATGGCAAAATGTTAAGAGACCTTTTTTGTACAGAATTATCTTTCCTACAATTTACGTTCTCTGATATTTTTTGATCAGAAGCGTAGTTTTCGAGATATATCGAGATATTTAAAAGTTCCGAAGCCGCACCAACATAATAGAGATACAGAAACACCGTGGCCCCTTTCTTTGAGATAAGTCTGCACTATTGCGACCTGCAAATGCCACTTCCAGCTTAGCTGTGCAGAAGAAGAACAACAAGAAGAAGAAATATCTCGAAATATGTCCGTCAGGCCCCTTCCCTTGAGATAAATCTGCAAATATCTCGGAAACGAAGCAAGCTATGGCAAAATGTTAAGAGACCTTTTTTGTAGAGAATTAAGTTTCCTACTTTTTATGTTCTATGATATTTTTCGATCAGAGGCGTAGTTCTCGAGATATATCAAGATATTTAAAAGTTCCGAAGCCGCACCAACATAATAGAGATACAGAAACACCGTGGCCCCTTTCTTTGAGATAACTCTGCACTACTGCGAGCTGCAAATGCCACTTCCAGTTTAGCTGTGCAGAAGAAGAACAACAAGAAGAAGAAATATCTCGAAATATGTCCGTCAGGCCCCTTCCCTTGAGATAAATCTGCAAATATCTCGGAAACCAAGCGAGCTATGGCAAAATGTTAAGAGACCTTATTTGTCGAGAATTAAGTTTCCTACTTTTTATGTTCTACGATATTTTTTGATCAGATGCGTAGTTCTCGAGATATATCAAGATATTTAAAAGTTCCGAAGCCGCACCAACATAATAGAGATACAGAAACACCGTGGCCCCTTTCTTTGAGATAACTCTGCACTATTGCGAACTGCAAATGCCACTTCCAGCTTAGCTGTGCAGAAGAAGAACAACAAGAAGAAGAAATATCTCGAAATATGTCCGTCAGGCCCCTTCCCTTGAGATAAATCTGCAAATATCTCGGAAACGAAGCGAGCTATGGCAAAATGTTAAGAGACCTTTTTTGTACAGAATTATCTTTCCTACAATTTACGTTCTCTGATATTTTTTGATCAGAAGCGTAGTTTTCGAGATATATCGAGATATTTAAAAGTTCCGAAGCCGCACGAACATAATAGAGATACAGAAACACCGTGGCCCCTTTCTTTGAGATAACTCTGCACTACTGCGAGCTGCAAATGCCACTTCCAGCTTAGCTGTGCAGAAGAAGAACAACAAGAAGAAGAAATATCTCGAAATATGTCCGTCAGGCCCCTTCCCTTGAGATAAATCTGCAAATATCTCGGAAACCAAGCGAGCTATGGCAAAATGTTAAGAGACCTTATTTGTCGAGAATTAAGTTTCCTACTTTTTATGTTCTACGATATTTTTTGATCAGATGCGTAGTTCTCGAGATATATCAAGATATTTAAAAGTTCCGAAGCCGCACCAACATAATAGAGATACAGAAACACCGTGGCCCCTTTCTTTGAGATAACTCTGCACTACTGCGAGCTGCAAATGCCACTTCCAGCTTAGCTGTGCAGAAGAAGAACAACAAGAAGAAGAAATATCTCGAAATATGTCCGTCAGGCCCCTTCCCTTGAGATAAATCTGCAAATATCTCGGAAACCAAGCGAGCTATGGCAAAATGTTAAGAGACCTTATTTGTCGAGAATTAAGTTTCCTACTTTTTATGTTCTACGATATTTTTTGATCAGATGCGTAGTTCTCGAGATATATCAAGATATTTAAAAGTTCCGAAACCGCACCAACATAATAGAGATACAGAAACACCGTGGCCCCTTTCTTTGAGATAACTCTGCACTATTGCGAACTGCAAATGCCACTTCCAGCTTAGCTGTGCAGAAGAAGAACAACAAGAAGAAGAAATATCTGGAAATATGTCCGTCAGGCCCCTTCCCTTGAGATAAATCTGCAAATATCTCGGAAACGAAGCGAGCTATGGCAAAATGTTAAGAGACCTTTTTTGTACAGAATTATCTTTCCTACAATTTACGTTCTCTGATATTTTTTGATCAGAAGCGTAGTTTTCGAGATATATCGAGATATTTAAAAGTTCCGAAGCCGCACCAACATAATAGAGATACAGAAACACCGTGGCCCCTTTCTTTGAGATAAGTCTGCACTATTGCGACCTGCAAATGCCACTTCCAGCTTAGCTGTGCAGAAGAAGAACAACAAGAAGAAGAAATATCTCGAAATATGTCCGTCAGGCCCCTTCCCTTGAGATAAATCTGCAAATATCTCGGAAACGAAGCAAGCTATGGCAAAATGTTGAGAGACCTTTTTTGTAGAGAATTAAGTTTCCTACTTTTTATGTTGTATGATATTTTTCGATCAGAGGCGTAGTTCTCGAGATATATCAAGATATTTAAAAGTTCCGAAGCCGCACCAACATAATAGAGATACAGAAACACCGTGGCCCCTTTCTTTGAGATAACTCTGCACTACTGCGAGCTGCAAATGCCACTTCCAGTTTAGCTGTGCAGAAGAAGAACAACAAGAAGAAGAAATATCTCGAAATATGTCCGTCAGGCCCCTTCCCTTGAGATAAATCTGCAAATATCTCGGAAACCAAGCGAGCTATGGCAAAATGTTAAGAGACCTTATTTGTCGAGAATTAAGTTTCCTACTTTTTATGTTCTACGATATTTTTTGATCAGATGCGTAGTTCTCGAGATATATCAAGATATTTAAAAGTTCCGAAGCCGCACCAACATAATAGAGATACAGAAACACCGTGGCCCCTTTCTTTGAGATAACTCTGCACTATTGCGAACTGCAAATGCCACTTCCAGCTTAGCTGTGCAGAAGAAGAACAACAAGAAGAAGAAATATCTCGAAATATGTCCGTCAGGCCCCTTCCCTTGAGATAAATCTGCAAATATCTCGGAAACGAAGCGAGCTATGGCAAAATGTTAAGAGACCTTTTTTGTACAGAATTATCTTTCCTACAATTTACGTTCTCTGATATTTTTTGATCAGAAGCGTAGTTTTCGAGATATATCGAGATATTTAAAAGTTCCGAAGCCGCACGAACATAATAGAGATACAGAAACACCGTGGCCCCTTTCTTTGAGATAACTCTGCACTACTGCGAGCTGCAAATGCCACTTCCAGCTTAGCTGTGCAGAAGAAGAACAACAAGAAGAAGAAATATCTCGAAATATGTCCGTCAGGCCCCTTCCCTTGAGATAAATCTGCAAATATCTCGGAAACGGAGCGAGCTATGGCAAAATGTTAACAGACCTTTTTTGTAGAGAATTAAGTTTCCTACTTTTTATGGTCTATGATATTTTTCGATCAGAGGCGTAGTTCTCGAGATATATCAAGATATTTAAAAGTTCCGAAGCCGCACCAACATAATAGAGATACAGAAACACCGTGGCCCCTTTCTTACAGATAACTCTGCACTATTGCGAGCTGCAAATGCCACTTCCAGCTTAGCTGTGCAGAGGAAGAACAACAAGAAGAAGAAATATATCGAAATATGTCCGTCAGGCCAGTTCCTTTGAGCTGAATCTGCAAATATCTCGGAAACGAAGCGAGCTATGGCAAAATGTTAAGAGACGTTTTTTGTAGAGAATTATGTTTCCTACAATTTATGTTCTATGATATTTTTCGATCAGAGGCGTAGTTCTCGAGATATATCAAGATATTTAAAAGTTCCGAAGCCGCACCAACATAATAGAGATACAGAAACACCGTGGCCCCTTTCTTTGAGATAACTCTGCACTACTGCGAGCTGCAAATGCCACTTCCAGTTTAGCTGTGCAGAAGAAGAACAACAAGAAGAAGAAATATCTCGAAATATGTCCGTCAGGCCCCTTCCCTTGAGATAAATCTGCAAATATCTCGGAAACCAAGCGAGCTATGGCAAAATGTTAAGAGACCTTATTTGTCGAGAATTAAGTTTCCTACTTTTTATGTTCTACGATATTTTTTGATCAGATGCGTAGTTCTCGAGATATATCAAGATATTTAAAAGTTCCGAAGCCGCACCAACATAATAGAGATACAGAAACACCGTGGCCCCTTTCTTTGAGATAACTCTGCACTATTGCGAACTGCAAATGCCACTTCCAGCTTAGCTGTGCAGAAGAAGAACAACAAGAAGAAGAAATATCTCGAAATATGTCCGTCAGGCCCCTTCCCTTGAGATAAATCTGCAAATATCTCGGAAACGAAGCGAGCTATGGCAAAATGTTAAGAGACCTTTTTTGTACAGAATTATCTTTCCTACAATTTACGTTCTCTGATATTTTTTGATCAGA
The DNA here is from genome assembly GCF_051020975.1 of Osmia lignaria lignaria. Lineage (NCBI taxonomy): Eukaryota > Metazoa > Arthropoda > Insecta > Hymenoptera > Megachilidae > Osmia > Osmia lignaria. The sequence goes on along the minus strand of NW_027478170.1, from coordinate 944,818 downwards.
AGCGTAGTTTTCGAGATATATCGAGATATTTAAAAGTTCCGAAGCCGCACGAACATAATAGAGATACAGAAACACCGTGGCCCCTTTCTTTGAGATAACTCTGCACTACTGCGAGCTGCAAATGCCACTTCCAGCTTAGCTGTGCAGAAGAAGAACAACAAGAAGAAGAAATATCTCGAAATATGTCCGTCAGGCCCCTTCCCTTGAGATAAATCTGCAAATATCTCGGAAACGGAGCGAGCTATGGCAAAATGTTAACAGACCTTTTTTGTAGAGAATTAAGTTTCCTACTTTTTATGGTCTATGATATTTTTCGATCAGAGGCGTAGTTCTCGAGATATATCAAGATATTTAAAAGTTCCGAAGCCGCACCAACATAATAGAGATACAGAAACACCGTGGCCCCTTTCTTACAGATAACTCTGCACTATTGCGAGCTGCAAATGCCACTTCCAGCTTAGCTGTGCAGAGGAAGAACAACAAGAAGAAGAAATATATCGAAATATGTCCGTCAGGCCAGTTCCTTTGAGCTGAATCTGCAAATATCTCGGAAACGAAGCGAGCTATGGCAAAATGTTAAGAGACGTTTTTTGTAGAGAATTATGTTTCCTACAATTTATGTTCTATGATATTTTTTGATCAGAAGCGTAGTTTTCGAGATATATCGAGATATTTAAAAGTTCCGAAGCCGCACCAACATAATAGGGATACAGAAACACCGTGGCCCCTTTCTTTGAGATAACTCTGCACTAGTGCGAGCCGCAAATGCCACTTCCAGCTTAGCTGTGCAGAAGAAGAACAACAAGAAGAAGAAATATCTCGAAATATGTCCGTCAGGCCCCTTCCCTTGAGATAAATCTGCAAATATCTCGGAAACGAAGCGAGCTATGGCAAAATGTTAGGAGACCTTTTTTGTAGAGAATTAAGTTTCCTACTTTTTATGTTCTATGATATTTTTTGATCAGATGCGTAGTTCTCGAGATATATCAAGATATTTAAAAGTTCCGAAGCCGCACCAACATAATAGAGATACAGAAACACCATGGCTCCTCTCTTTGAGATAACTCTGCACTATTGCGAGCTGGAAATGCCACTTCCAGTTTAGCTGTGCAGAAGAAGAACAACAAGAAGAAGAAATATCTCGAAATATGTCCGTTAGGCCCCTTCCCTTGAGATAAATCTGCAAATATCTCGGAAACGAAGCGAGCTATGGCAAAATGTTAAGAGACCTTTTTTGTAGAGAATTAAGTTTCCTACTTTTTATGTTCTATGATATTTTTTGATCAGATGCGTAGTTCTCGAGATATATCAAGATATTTAAAAGTTCCGAAGCCGCACCAACATAATAGAGATACAGAAACACCGTGGCCCCTTTCTTTGAGATAACTCTGCACTATTGCGAGCTGTAAATGCCACTTCCAGCTTAGCTGTGCAGAAGAAGAACAACAAGAAGAAGACATATCTCGAAATATGTCCGTCAGGCCCCGTCCCTTGAGATATAGCTGCAAATATCTCGGAAACGAAGCGAGCTATGGCAAAATGTTAAGAGACCTTTTTTGTAGAGAATTATGTTTCCTACAATTTATGTTCTATGATATTTTTTGATCAGAAGCGTAGTTTTCGAGATATATCGAGATATTTAAAAGTTCCAAAGCCGCACCAACATAATAGAGATACAGAAACACCGTGGCCCCTTTCTTTGAGATAACTCTGCACTATTGCGAGCTGTAAATGCCACTTCCAGCTTAGCTGTGCAGAAGAAGAACAACAAGAAGAAGAAATATCTCGAAATATGTCCGTCAGGCCCCTTCCCTTGAGATATATCTGCAAATATCTCGGAAACGAAGCGAGCTATGGCAAAATGTTAAGAGACCTTTTTTGTAGAGAATTAAGTTTCCTACTTTTTATGTTCTATGATATTTTTTGATCAGATGCGTAGTTCTCGAGATATATCAAGATATTTAAAAGTTCTGAAGCCGCACCAACATAATAGAGATACAGAAACACCGTGGCCCCTCTCTTTGAGATAACTCTGCACTATTGCGAGCTGGAAATGCCACTTCCAGTTTAGCTGTGCAGAAGAAGAACAACAAGAAGAAGAAATATCTCGAAATATGTCCGTCAGGCCCCTTCCCTTGAGATAAATCTGCAAATATCTCGGAAACGAAGCGAGCTATGGCAAAATGTTAAGAGACCTTTTTTGTAGAGAATTATGTTTCCTACAATTTATGTTCTATGATATTTTTTGATCAGAAGCGTAGTTTTCGAGATATATCGAGATATTTAAAAGTTCCGAAGCCGCACCAACATAATAGAGATACAGAAACACCGTGGCCCCTTTCTTTGAGATAACTCTGCACTAGTGCGAGCCGCAAATGCCACTTCCAGCTTAGCTGTGCAGAAGAAGAACAACAAGAAGAAGAAATATCTCGAAATATGTCCGTCAGGCCCCTTCCCTTGAGATAAATCTGCAAATATCTCGGAAACGAAGCGAGCTATGGTAAAATGTTAAGAGACCTTTTTTGTAGAGAATTAAGTTTCCTACTTTTTATGTTCTATGATATTTTTTGATCAGATGCGTAGTTCTCGAGATATATCAAGATATTTAAAAGTTCCGAAGCCGCACCAACATAATAGAGATACAGAAACACCGTGGCCCCTTTCTTACAGATAACTCTGCACTATTGCGAGCTGCAAATGCCACTTCCAGCTTAGCTGTGCAGAGGAAGAACAACAAGAAGAAGAAATATCTCGAAATATGTCCGTCAAGCCAGTTCCTTTGAGCTGAATCTGCAAATATCTCGGAAACGAAGCGAGCTATGGCAAAATGTTAAGAGACGTTTTTTGTAGAGAATTATGATTCGTACAATTTATGTTCTATGATATTTTTTGGTGAGAAGCGTAGTTTTCGAGATATATCGAGATATTTAAAAGTTCCAAAGCCGCACCAACATAATAGAGATACAGAAACACCGTGGCCCCTTTCTTTGAGATAACTCTGCACTAGTGCGAGCCGCAAATGCCACTTCCAGCTTAGCTGTGCAGAAGAAGAACAACAAGAAGAAGAAATATCTCGAAATATGTCCGTCAGGCCCCTTCCCTTGAGATAAATCTGCAAATATCTCGGAAACGAGGAGAGCTATGGCAAAATGTTAAGAGACCTTTTATGTAGAGAATTAAGTTTCCTACTTTTTATGTTCTATGATATTTTTTGATCTGATGCGTAGTTCTCGAGATATATCAAGATATTTAAAAGTTCCGAAGCCGCACCAACATAATAGAGATACAGAAACACCGTGGCCCCTTTCTTTGAGATAACTCTGCACTATAGCGAGCTGCAAATGCCACTTCCAGCTTAGCTGTGCAGAAGAAGAACATCAAGAAGAAGAAATATCTCGAAATATGGCCGTCAGGCCCCTTCCCTTGAGATAAATCTGCAAATATCTCGGAAACGAAGAGAGCTATGGCAAAATGTTAAGAGACCTTTTTTGTAGAGAATTAAGTTTCCTACTTTTTATGTTCTATGATATTTTTTGATCTGATGCGTAGTTCTCGAGATATATCAAGATATTTAAAAGTTCCGAAGCCGCACCAACATAATAGAGATACAGAAACACCGTGGCCCCTTTCTTTGAGATAACTCTGCACTATTGCGAGCTGCAAATGCCACTTCCAGCTTAGCTGTGCAGAAGAAGAACATCAAGAAGAAGAAATATCTCGAAATATGTCCGTCAGGCCCCTTCCCTTGAGATAAATCTGCAAATATCTCGGAAACGAAGCGAGCTATGGCAAAATGTTAAGAGACCTTTTTTGTAGAGAATTATGTTTCCTACAATTTATGTTCTATGATATTTTTTGATCAGAAGCGTAGTTTTCGAGATATATCGAGATATTTAAAAGTTCCGAAGCCGCACCAACATAATAGAGATACAGAAACACCGTGGCCCCTTTCTTTGAGATAACTCTGCACTATTGCGAGCTGTAAATGCCACTTCCAGCTTAGCTGTGCAGAAGAAGAACAACAAGAAGAAGAAATATCTCGAAATATGTCCGTCAGGCCCCTTCCCTTGAGATATATCTGCAAATATCTCGGAAACGAAGCGAGCTATGGCAAAATGTTAAGAGACCTTTTTTGTAGAGAATTATGTTTCGTACAATTTATGTTCTATGATATTTTTTGGTGAGAAGCGTAGTTTTCGAGATATATCGAGATATTTAAAAGTTCCAAAGCCGCACCAACATAATAGAGATACAGAAACACCGTGGCCCCTTTCTTTGAGATAACTCTGCACTAGTGCGAGCCGCAAATGCCACTTCCAGCTTAGCTGTGCAGAAGAAGAACAACAAGAAGAAGAAATATCTCGAAATATGTCCGTCAGGCCCCTTCCCTTGAGATAAATCTGCAAATATCTCGGAAACGAAGCGAGCTATGGCAAAATGATCAGAGACCTTTTTTGTAGAGAATTAAGTTTCCTACGTTTTATGTTCTATGATATTTTTTGATCAGATGCGTAGTTCTCGAGATATATCAAGATATTTAAAAGTTCCGAAGCCGCACCAACATAATAGAGATACAGAAACACCGTGGCCCCTTTCTTTGAGATAACTCTGCACTATTGCGAGCTGTAAATGCCACTTCCAGCTTAGCTGTGCAGAAGAAGAAATATCTCGAAATATGTCCGTCAGGCCCCTTCCCTTGAGATATATCTGCAAATATCTCGGAAACGAAGCGAGCTATGGCAAAATGTTAAGAGACCTTTTTTGTAGAGAATTATGTTTCCTACAATTTATGTTCTATGATATTTTTTGATCAGAAGCGTAGTTTTCGAGATATATCGAGATATTTAAAAGTTCCGAAGCCGCACCAACATAATAGAGATACAGAAACACCGTGGCCCCTTTCGTTGAGATAACTCTGCACTAGTGCGAGCCGCAAATGCCACTTCCAGCTTAGCTGTGCAGAAGAAGAACAACAAGAAGAAGAAATATCTCGAAATATGTCCGTCAGGCCCCTTCCCTTGAGATATATCTGCAAATATCTCGGAAACGAAGCGAGCTATGGCAAAATGTTAAGAGACCTTTTTCGTAGAGAATTAAGTTTCCTACTTTTTATGTTCTATGATATTTTTTGATCAGATGCGTAGTTCTCGAGATATATCAAGATATTTAAAAGTTCCGAAGCCGCACCAACATAATAGAGATACAGAAACACCGTGGCCCCTTTCTTTGAGATAACTCTGCACTATTGCGAGCTGTAAATGCCACTTCCAGCTTAGCTGTGCAGAAGAAGAACAACAAGAAGAAGAAATATCTCGAAATATGTCCGTCAGGCCCCTTCCCTTGAGATATATCTGCAAATATCTCGGAAACGAAGCGAGCTATGGCAAAATGTTAAGAGACCTTTTATGTAGAGAATTAAGTTTCCTACTTTTTATGTTCTATGATATTTTTTGATCTGATGCGTAGTTCTCGAGATATATCAAGATATTTAAAAGTTCCGAAGCCGCACCAACATAATAGAGATACAGAAACACCGTGGCCCCTTTCTTTGAGATAATTCTGCACTATTGCGAGCTGTAAATGCCACTTCCAGCTTAGCTGTGCAGAAGAAGAACAACAAGAAGAAGAAATATCTCGAAATATGTCCGTCAGGCCCCTTCCCTTGAGATATATCTGCAAATATCTCGGAAACGAAGCGAGCTATGGCGAAATGTTAAGAGACCTTTTTTGTAGAGAATTATGTTTCCTACAATTTATGTTCTATGATATTTTTTGATCAGAAGCGTAGTTTTCGAGATATATCGAGATATTTAAAAGTTCCAAAGCCGCACCAACATAATAGAGATACAGAAACACCGTGGCCCCTTTCTTTGAGATAACTCTGCACTAGTGCGAGCCGCAAATGCCACTTCCAGCTTAGCTGTGCAGAAGAAGAACAACAAGAAGAAGAAATATCTCGAAATATGTCCGTCAGGCCCCTTCCCTTGAGATAAATCTGCAAATATCTCGGAAACGAGGAGAGCTATGGCAAAATGTTAAGAGACCTTTTATGTAGAGAATTAAGTTTCCTACTTTTTATGTTCTATGATATTTTTTGATCTGATGCGTAGTTCTCGAGATATATCAAGATATTTAAAAGTTCCGAAGCCGCACCAACATAATAGAGATACAGAAACACCGTGGCCCCTTTCTTTGAGATAACTCTGCACTATAGCGAGCTGCAAATGCCACTTCCAGCTTAGCTGTGCAGAAGAAGAACATCAAGAAGAAGTAATATCTCGAAATATGGCCGTCAGGCCCCTTCCCTTGAGATAAATCTGCAAATATCTCGGAAACGAAGAGAGCTATGGCAAAATGTTAAGAGACCTTTTTTGTAGAGAATTAAGTTTCCTACTTTTTATGTTCTATGATATTTTTTGATCTGATGCGTAGTTCTCGAGATATATCAAGATATTTAAAAGTTCCGAAGCCGCACCAACATAATAGAGATACAGAAACACCGTGGCCCCTTTCTTTGAGATAACTCTGCACTAGTGCGAGCCGCAAATGCCACTTCCAGCTTAGCTGTGCAGAAGAAGAACAACAAGAAGAAGAAATATCTCGAAATATGTCCGTCAGGCCCCTTCCCTTGAGATAAATCTGCAAATATCTCGGAAACGAAGCGAGCTATGGCAAAATGATCAGAGACCTTTTTTGTAGAGAATTAAGTTTCCTACGTTTTATGTTCTATGATATTTTTTGATCAGATGCGTAGTTCTCGAGATATATCAAGATATTTAAAAGTTCCGAAGCCGCACCAACATAATAGAGATACAGAAACACCGTGGCCCCTTTCTTTGAGATAACTCTGCACTATTGCGAGCTGTAAATGCCACTTCCAGCTTAGCTGTGCAGAAGAAGAAATATCTCGAAATATGTCCGTCAGGCCCCTTCCCTTGAGATATATCTGCAAATATCTCGGAAACGAAGCGAGCTATGGCAAAATGTTAAGAGACCTTTTTTGTAGAGAATTATGTTTCCTACAATTTATGTTCTATGATATTTTTTGATCAGAAGCGTAGTTTTCGAGATATATCGAGATATTTAAAAGTTCCGAAGCCGCACCAACATAATAGAGATACAGAAACACCGTGGCCCCTTTCGTTGAGATAACTCTGCACTAGTGCGAGCCGCAAATGCCACTTCCAGCTTAGCTGTGCAGAAGAAGAACAACAAGAAGAAGAAATATCTCGAAATATGTCCGTCAGGCCCCTTCCCTTGAGATATATCTGCAAATATCTCGGAAACGAAGCGAGCTATGGCAAAATGTTAAGAGACCTTTTTCGTAGAGAATTAAGTTTCCTACTTTTTATGTTCTATGATATTTTTTGATCAGATGCGTAGTTCTCGAGATATATCAAGATATTTAAAAGTTCCGAAGCCGCACCAACATAATAGAGATACAGAAACACCGTGGCCCCTTTCTTTGAGATAACTCTGCACTATTGCGAGCTGTAAATGCCACTTCCAGCTTAGCTGTGCAGAAGAAGAACAACAAGAAGAAGAAATATCTCGAAATATGTCCGTCAGGCCCCTTCCCTTGAGATATATCTGCAAATATCTCGGAAACGAAGCGAGCTATGGCAAAATGTTAAGAGACCTTTTATGTAGAGAATTAAGTTTCCTACTTTTTATGTTCTATGATATTTTTTGATCTGATGCGTAGTTCTCGAGATATATCAAGATATTTAAAAGTTCCGAAGCCGCACCAACATAATAGAGATACAGAAACACCGTGGCCCCTTTCTTTGAGATAATTCTGCACTATTGCGAGCTGTAAATGCCACTTCCAGCTTAGCTGTGCAGAAGAAGAACAACAAGAAGAAGAAATATCTCGAAATATGTCCGTCAGGCCCCTTCCCTTGAGATATATCTGCAAATATCTCGGAAACGAAGCGAGCTATGGCGAAATGTTAAGAGACCTTTTTTGTAGAGAATTATGTTTCCTACAATTTATGTTCTATGATATTTTTTGATCAGAAGCGTAGTTTTCGAGATATATCGAGATATTTAAAAGTTCCAAAGCCGCACCAACATAATAGAGATACAGAAACACCGTGGCCCCTTTCTTTGAGATAACTCTGCACTAGTGCGAGCCGCAAATGCCACTTCCAGCTTAGCTGTGCAGAAGAAGAACAACAAGAAGAAGAAATATCTCGAAATATGTCCGTCAGGCCCCTTCCCTTGAGATAAATCTGCAAATATCTCGGAAACGAGGAGAGCTATGGCAAAATGTTAAGAGACCTTTTATGTAGAGAATTAAGTTTCCTACTTTTTATGTTCTATGATATTTTTTGATCTGATGCGTAGTTCTCGAGATATATCAAGATATTTAAAAGTTCCGAAGCCGCACCAACATAATAGAGATACAGAAACACCGTGGCCCCTTTCTTTGAGATAACTCTGCACTATAGCGAGCTGCAAATGCCACTTCCAGCTTAGCTGTGCAGAAGAAGAACATCAAGAAGAAGAAATATCTCGAAATATGGCCGTCAGGCCCCTTCCCTTGAGATAAATCTGCAAATATCTCGGAAACGAAGAGAGCTATGGCAAAATGTTAAGAGACCTTTTTTGTAGAGAATTAAGTTTCCTACTTTTTATGTTCTATGATATTTTTTGATCTGATGCGTAGTTCTCGAGATATATCAAGATATTTAAAAGTTCCGAAGCCGCACCAACATAATAGAGATACAGAAACACCGTGGCCCCTTTCTTTGAGATAACTCTGCACTATTGCGAGCTGCAAATGCCACTTCCAGCTTAGCTGTGCAGAAGAAGAACATCAAGAAGAAGAAATATCTCGAAATATGTCCGTCAGGCCCCTTCCCTTGAGATAAATCTGCAAATATCTCGGAAACGAAGCGAGCTATGGCAAAATGTTAAGAGACCTTTTTTGTAGAGAATTATGTTTCCTACAATTTATGTTCTATGATATTTTTTGATCAGAAGCGTAGTTTTCGAGATATATCGAGATATTTAAAAGTTCCGAAGCCGCACCAACATAATAGAGATACAGAAACACCGTGGCCCCTTTCTTTGAGATAACTCTGCACTATTGCGAGCTGTAAATGCCACTTCCAGCTTAGCTGTGCAGAAGAAGAACAACAAGAAGAAGAAATATCTCGAAATATGTCCGTCAGGCCCCTTCCCTTGAGATATATCTGCAAATATCTCGGAAACGAAGCGAGCTATGGCAAAATGTTAAGAGACCTTTTTTGTAGAGAATTATGTTTCGTACAATTTATGTTCTATGATATTTTTTGGTGAGAAGCGTAGTTTTCGAGATATATCGAGATATTTAAAAGTTCCAAAGCCGCACCAACATAATAGAGATACAGAAACACCGTGGCCCCTTTCTTTGAGATAACTCTGCACTAGTGCGAGCCGCAAATGCCACTTCCAGCTTAGCTGTGCAGAAGAAGAACAACAAGAAGAAGAAATATCTCGAAATATGTCCGTCAGGCCCCTTCCCTTGAGATAAATCTGCAAATATCTCGGAAACGAAGCGAGCTATGGCAAAATGATGAGAGACCTTTTTTGTAGAGAATTAAGTTTCCTACGTTTTATGTTCTATGATATTTTTTGATCAGATGCGTAGTTCTCGAGATATATCAAGATATTTAAAAGTTCCGAAGCCGCACCAACATAATAGAGATACAGAAACACCGTGGCCCCTTTCTTTGAGATAACTCTGCACTATTGCGAGCTGTAAATGCCACTTCCAGCTTAGCTGTGCAGAAGAAGAAATATCTCGAAATATGTCCGTCAGGCCCCTTCCCTTGAGATATATCTGCAAATATCTCGGAAACGAAGCGAGCTATGGCAAAATGTTAAGAGACCTTTTTTGTAGAGAATTATGTTTCCTACAATTTATGTTCTATGATATTTTTTGATCAGAAGCGTAGTTTTCGAGATATATCGAGATATTTAAAAGTTCCGAAGCCGCACCAACATAATAGAGATACAGAAACACCGTGGCCCCTTTCGTTGAGATAACTCTGCACTAGTGCGAGCCGCAAATGCCACTTCCAGCTTAGCTGTGCAGAAGAAGAACAACAAGAAGAAGAAATATCTCGAAATATGTCCGTCAGGCCCCTTCCCTTGAGATATATCTGCAAATATCTCGGAAACGAAGCGAGCTATGGCAAAATGTTAAGAGACCTTTTTCGTAGAGAATTAAGTTTCCTACTTTTTATGTTCTATGATATTTTTTGATCAGATGCGTAGTTCTCGAGATATATCAAGATATTTAAAAGTTCCGAAGCCGCACCAACATAATAGAGATACAGAAACACCGTGGCCCCTTTCTTTGAGATAACTCTGCACTATTGCGAGCTGTAAATGCCACTTCCAGCTTAGCTGTGCAGAAGAAGAACAACAAGAAGAAGAAATATCTCGAAATATGTCCGTCAGGCCCCTTCCCTTGAGATATATCTGCAAATATCTCGGAAACGAAGCGAGCTATGGCAAAATGTTAAGAGACCTTTTATGTAGAGAATTAAGTTTCCTACTTTTTATGTTCTATGATATTTTTTGATCTGATGCGTAGTTCTCGAGATATATCAAGATATTTAAAAGTTCCGAAGCCGCACCAACATAATAGAGATACAGAAACACCGTGGCCCCTTTCTTTGAGATAATTCTGCACTATTGCGAGCTGTAAATGCCACTTCCAGCTTAGCTGTGCAGAAGAAGAACAACAAGAAGAAGAAATATCTCGAAATATGTCCGTCAGGCCCCTTCCCTTGAGATATATCTGCAAATATCTCGGAAACGAAGCGAGCTATGGCGAAATGTTAAGAGACCTTTTTTGTAGAGAATTATGTTTCCTACAATTTATGTTCTATGATATTTTTTGATCAGAAGCGTAGTTTTCGAGATATATCGAGATATTTAAAAGTTCCGAAGCCGCACCAACATAATAGAGATACAGAAACACCGTGGCCCCTTTCGTTGAGATAACTCTGCACTAGTGCGAGCCGCAAATGCCACTTCCAGCTTAGCTATGCAGAAGAAGAACAACAAGAAGAAGAAATATCTCGAAATATGTCCGTCAGGCCCCTTCCCTTGAGATAAATCTGCAAATATCTCGGAAACGAAGCGAGCTATGGCAAAATGTTAAGAGATCTTTTTTGTAGAGAATTAAGTTTCCTACTTTTTATGTTCTATGATATTTTTTGATCAGATGCGTAGTTCTCGAGATATATCAAGATATTTAAAAGTTCCGAAGCCGCACCAACATAATAGAGATACAGAAACACCGTGGCCCCTTTCTTTGAGATAACTCTGCACTATTGCGAGCTGCAAATGCCACTTCCAGCTTAGCTGTGCAGAAGAAGAACAACAAGAAGAAGAAATATCTGGAAATATGTCCGTCAGGCCCCTTCCATTGAGATAAATCTGCAAATATCTCGGAAACGAAGCGAGCTATGGCAAAATGTTGAGAGACCTTTTTTGTAGAGAATTAAGTTTCCTACTATTTATGTTCTATGATATTTTTGGATCAGATGCGTAGTTCTCGAGATATATCAAGATATTTAAAAGTTCCGAAGCCGCACCAACATAATAGAGATACAGAAACACCGTGGCCCCTTTCTTTGAGATAACTCTGCACTATTGCGAGCTGTAAATGCCACTTCCAGCTTAGCTGTGCAGAAGAAGAACAACAAGAAGAAGAAATATCTCGAAATATGTCCGTCAGGCCCCTTCCCTTGAGATATATCTGCAAATATCTCGGAAACGAAGCGAGCTATGGCAAAATGTTAAGAGACCTTTTTTGTAGAGAATTATGGTTCGTACAATTTATGTTCTATGATATTTTTTGGTGAGAAGCGTAGTTTTCGAGATATATCGAGATATTTAAAAGTTCCAAAGCCGCACCAACATAATAGAGATACAGAAACACCGTGGCCCCTTTCTTTGAGATAACTCTGCACTAGTGCGAGCCGCAAATGCCACTTCCAGCTTAGCTGTGCAGAAGAAGAACAACAAGAAGAAGAAATATCTCGAAATATGTCCGTCAGGCCCCTTCCCTTGAGATAAATCTGCAAATATCTCGGAAACGAAGCGAGCTATGGCAAAATGTTGAGAGACCTTTTTTGTAGAGAATTAAGTTTCCTACGTTTTATGTTCTATGATATTTTTTGATCAGATGCGTAGTTCTCGAGATATATCAAGATATTTAAAAGTTCCGAAGTCGCACCAACATAATAGAGATACAGAAACACCGTGGCCCCTTTCTTTGAGATAACTCTGCACTATTGCGAGCTGCAAATGCCACTTCCAGCTTAGCTGTGCAGAAGAAGAACATCAAGAAGAAGAAATATCTCGAAATATGTCCGTCAGGCCCCTTCCCTTGAGATATATCTGCAAATATCTCGGAAACGAAGCGAGCTATGGCGAAATGTTAAGAGACCTTTTTTGTAGAGAATTAAGTTTCCTACTTTTTATGTTCTATGATATTTTTTGATCAGATGCGTAGTTCTCGAGATATATCAAGATATTTAAAAGTTCCGAAGCCGCACCAACATAATAGAGATACAGAAACACCGTGGCCCCTTTCTTTGAGATAACTCTGCACGATTGCGAGCTGTAAATGCCACTTCCAGCTTAGCTGTGCAGAAGAAGGACAACAAGAAGAAGAAATATCTCGAAATATGTCCGTCAGGCCCCTTCCCTTGAGATAAATCTGCAAATATCTCGGAAACGAAGCGAGCTACGGCGAAATGTTAAGAGACCTTTTTTGTAGAGAATTAAGTTTCCTACTTTTTATGTTCTATGATATTTTTTGATCAGATGCGTAGTTCTCGAGATATATCAAGATATTTAAAAGTTCCGAAGCCGCACCAACATAATAGAGATACAGAAACACCGTGGCCCCTTTCTTTGAGATAACTCTGCACTAGTGCGAGCCGCAAATGCCACTTCCAGCTTAGCTGTGCAGAAGAAGAACAACAAGAAGAAGAAATATCTCGAAATATGTCCGTCAGGCCCCTTCCCTTGAGATAAATCTGCAAATATCTCGGAAACGAAGCGAGCTATGGCAAAATGTTAAGAGACCTTTTTTGTAGAGAATTAAGTTTCCTACTTTTTATGTTCTATGATATTTCTTGATCAGATGCGTAGTTCTCGAGATATATCAAGATATTTAAAAGTTCCGAAGCCGCACCAACATAATAGAGATACAGAAACACCGTGGCCCCTCTCTTTGAGATAACTCTGCACTATTGCGAGCTGGAAATGCCACTTCCAGTTTAGCTGTGCAGAAGAAGAACAACAAGAAGAAGAAATATCTCGAAATATGTGCGTTAGGCCCCTTCCCTTGAGATAAATCTGCAAATATCTCGGAAACGAAGCGAGCTATGGCAAAATGTTAAGAGACCTTTTTTGTAGAGAATTAAGTTTCCTACTTTTTATGTTCTATGATATTTTTTGATCAGATGCGTAGTTCTCGAGATATATCAAGATATTTAAAAGTTCCGAAGCCGCACCAACATAATAGAGATACAGAAACACCGTGGCCCCTTTCTTTGAGATAACTCTGCACGATTGCGAGCTGTAAATGCCACTTCCAGCTTAGCTGTGCAGAAGAAGGACAACAAGAAGAAGAAATATCTCGAAATATGTCCGTCAGGCCCCTTCCCTTGAGATAAATCTGCAAATATCTCGGAAACGAAGCGAGCTATGGCAAAATGTTGGGAGACCTTTTTTGTAGAGAATTAAGTTTCCTACTTTTTATGTTCTATGATATTTTTTGATCAGATGCGTAGTTCTCGAGATATATCAAGATATTTAAAAGTTCCGAAGCCGCACCAACATAATAGAGATACAGAAACACCGTGGCCCCTTTCTTTGAGATAACTCTGCACGATTGCGAGCTGTAAATGCCACTTCCAGCTTAGCTGTGCAGAAGAAGGACAACAAGAAGAAGAAATATCTCGAAATATGTCCGTCAGGCCCCTTCCCTTGAGATAAATCTGCAAATATCTCGGAAACGAAGCGAGCTATGGCGAAATGTTAAGAGACCTTTTTTGTAGAGAATTAAGTTTCCTACTTTTTATGTTCTATGATATTTCTTGATCAGATGCGTAGTTCTCGAGATATATCAAGATATTTAAAAGTTCCGAGGCCGCACCAACATAATAGAGATACAGAAACACCGTGGCCCCTTTCTTTGAGATAACTCTGCACTAGTGCGAGCCGCAAATGCCACTTCCCGCTTAGCTGTGCAGAAGAAGAACAACAAGAAGAAGAAATATCTCGAAATATGTCCGTCAGGCCCCTTCCTTTGAGATAAATCTGCAAATATCTCGGAAACGAAGCGAGCTATGGCAAAATGTTAAGAGACCTTTTTTGTAGAGAATTAAGTTTCCTACTTTTTATGTTCTATGATATTTTTTGATCAGATGCGTAGTTCTCGAGATATATCAAGATATTTAAAAGTTCCGAAGCCGCACCAACATAATAGAGATACAGAAACACCGTGGCCCCTTTCTTTGAGATAACTCTGCACGATTGCGAGCTGTAAATGCCACTTCCAGCTTAGCTGTGCAGAAGAAGGACAACAAGAAGAAGAAATATCTCGAAATATGTCCGTCAGGCCCCTTCCCTTGAGATAAATCTGCAAATATCTCGGAAACGAAGCGAGCTATGGCGAAATGTGAAGAGACCTTTTTTGTAGAGAATTAAGTTTCCTACGTTTTATGTTCTATGATATTTTTTGATCAGATGCGTAGTTCTCGAGATATATCAAGATATTTAAAAGTTCCGAAGCCGCACCAACATAATAGAGATACAGAAACACCGTGGCCCCTTTCTTTGAGATAACTCTGCACTATTCCGAGCTGTAAATGCCACTTCCAGCTTAGCTGTGCAGAAGAAGAACAACAAGAAGAAGAAATATCTCGAAATATGTCCGTCAGGCCCCTTCCCTTGAGATAAATCTGCAAATATCTCAGAAACGAAGCGAGCTATGGCAAAATGTTGAGAGACCTTTTTTGTAGAGAATTAAGTTTCCTACTTTTTATGTTCTATGATATTTTTTGATCAGATGCGTAGTTCTCGAGATATATCAAGATATTTAAAAGTTCCGAAGCCGCACCAACATAATAGAGATACAGAAACACCGTGGCCCCTTTCTTTGAGATAACTCTGCACTATTGCGAGCTGTAAATGCCACTTCCAGCTTAGCTGTGCAGAAGAAGAACAACAAGAAGAAGACATATCTCGAAATATGTCCGTCAGGCCCCTTCCCTTGAGATATATCTGCAAATATCTCGGAAACGAAGCGAGCTATGGCAAAATGTTAAGAGACCTTTTTTGTAGACAATTATGTTTCCTACAATTTATGTTCTATGATATTTTTTGATCAGAAGCGTAGTTTTCGAGATATATCGAGATATTTAAAAGTTCCAAAGCCGCACCAACATAATAGAGATACAGAAACACCGTGGCCCCTTTCTTTGAGATAACTCTGCACTAGCGCGAGCCGCCAATGCCACTTCCAGCTTAGCTGTGCAGAAGAAGAACAACAAGAAGAAGAAATATCTCGAAATATGTCCGTCAGGCCCCTTCCCTTGAGATAAATCTGCAAATATCTCGGAAACGAAGAGAGCTATGGCAAAATGTTAGGAGACCTTTTTTGTAGAGAATTAAGTTTCCTACTTTTTATGTTCTATGATATTTTTTGATCAGATGCGTAGTTCTCGAGATATATCAAGATATTTAAAAGTTCCGAAGCCGCACCAACATAATAGAGATACAGAAACACCGTGGCCCCTCTCTTTGAGATAACTCTGCACTATTGCGAGCTGGAAATGCCACTTCCAGTTTAGCTGTGCAGAAGAAGAACAACAAGAAGAAGAAATATCTCGAAATATGTCCGTTAGGCCCCTTCCCTTGAGATAAATCTGCAAATATCTCGGAAACGAAGCGAGCTATGGCAAAATGTTAAGAGATCTTTTTTGTAGAGAATTATGTTTCCTACAATTTATGTTCTATGATATTTTTTCATCAGAAGCGTAGTTTTCGAGATATATCGAGATATTTAAAAGTTCCGAAGCCGCACCAACATAATAGAGATACAGAAACACCGTGGCCCCTTTCTTTGAGATAACTCTGCACTAGTGCGAGCCGCAAATGCCACTTCCAGCTTAGCTGTGCAGAAGAAGAACAACAAGAAGAAGAAATATCTCGAAATATGTCCGTCAGGCCCCTTCCCTTGAGATAAATCTGCAAATATCTCGGAAACGAAGCGAGCTATGGTAAAATGTTAAGAGACCTTTTTTGTAGAGAATTAAGTTTCCTACTTTTTATGTTCTATGATATTTTTTGATCAGATGCGTAGTTCTCGAGATATATCAAGATATTTGAAAGTTCCGAAGCCGCACCAACATAATAGAGATACAGAAACACCGTGGCCCCTTTCTTTGAGATAACTCTGCACTATTGCGCGCTGCAAATGCCACTTCCAGCTTAGCTGTGCAGAAGAAGAACAACAAGAAGAAGAACTATCTCGAAATATGTCCATCAGGACCCTTCCCTTGAGATAAATCTGCAAATATCTCGGAAACGAAGCGAGCTATGGCAAAATGCTAAGAGACGTTTTTTGTAGAGAATTATGTTTCCTACAATTTATGTTCTATGATATTTTTTGATCAGAAGCGTAGTTTTCGAGATATATCGAGATATTTAAAAGTTCCGAAGCCGCACCAACATAATAGAGATACAGAAACACCGTGGCCCCTTTCTTTGAGATAACTCTGCACTAGTGCGAGCCGCAAATGCCACTTCCAGCTTAGCTGTGCAGAAGAAGAACAACAAGAAGAAGAAATATCTCGAAATATGTCCGACAGGCCCCTTCCCTTGAGATAAATCTGCAAATATCTCGGAAACGAAGCGAGCTATGGCGAAATGTTAAGAGACCTTTTTTGTAGAGAATTAAGTTTCCCACTTTTTATCTTCTACGATATTTTTTGATCAGATGCGTAGTTCTCGAGATATATCAAGATATTTAAAAGTTCCGAAGCCGCACCAACATAATAGAGATACAGAAACACCGTGGCCCCTTTCTTTGAGATAACTCTGCACTATTGCGCGCTGCAAATGCCACTTCCAGCTTAGCTGTGCAGAAGAAGAACAACAAGAAGAAGAAATATCTCGAAATATGTCCGTCAGGCCCCTTCCCTTGAGATAAATCTGCAAATATCTCGGAAACGAAGCGAGCTATGGCAAAATGTTAAGAGACCTTTTTTGTAGAGAATTAAGTTTCCTACAATTTATGGTCTATGATATTTTTTGATCAGAAGCGTAGTTTTCGAGATATATCGAGATATTTAAAAGTTCCGAAGCCGCACCAACATAATAGAGATACAGAAACACCGTGGCCCCTTTCTTTGAGATAACTCCGCACGATTGCGAGCCGCAAATGCCACTTCCAGCTTAGCTGTGCAGAAGAAGAACAACAAGAAGAAGAAATATCTCGAAATATGTCCGTCAGGCGCCTTCCCTTGAGATAAATCTGCAAATATCTCGGAAACGAAGCGTGCTATGGCAAAATGTTAAGAGACCTTTTTTGTAGAAAATTAGGTTTCCTGCTTTTTATGTTCTATGATATTTTTTGATCAGATGCGTAGTTCTCGAGATATATCAAGATATTTAAAAGTTCCGAAGCCGCACCAACATAATAGAGATACAGAAACACCGTAGCCCCTTTCTTTGAGATAACTCTGCACTATTGCGAGCTGCAAATGCCACTTCCAGCTTAGCTGTGCAGAAGAAGAACAACAAGAAGAAGAAATATCTCGAAATATGTCCGTCAGGCCCCTTCCCTTGAGATATATCTGCAAATATCTCGGAAACGAAGCGAGCTATGGCAAAATGTTAAGAGACCTTTTTTGTAGAGAATTATGTTTCCTACAATTTAGGTTCTATGATATTTTTTGATCAGAAGCGTAGTTTTCGAGATATATCGAGATATTTAAAAGTTCCGAAGCCGCACCAACATAATAGAGATACAGAAACACCGTGGCCCCTTTCTTTGAGATAACTCTGCACTAGTGCGAGCCGCAAATGCCACTTCCAGCTTAGCTGTGCAGAAGCAGAACAACAAGAAGAAGAAATATCTCGAAATATGTCCGACAGGCCCCTTCCCTTGAGATAAATCTGCAAATATCTCGGAAACGAAGCGAGCTATGGCGAAATGTTAAGAGACCTTTTTTGTAGAGAATTAAGTTTCCTACTTTTTACCTTCTATGATATTTTTTGATCAGATGCGTAGTTCTCGAGATATATCAAGATATTTAAAAGTTCCGAAGCCGCACCAACATAATAGAGATACAGAAACACCGTGGCCCCTTTCTTTGAGATAACTCTGCACTATTGCGCGCTGCAAATGCCACTTCCAGCTTAGCTGTGCAGAAGAAGAACAACAAGAAGAAGAACTATCTCGAAATATGTCCATCAGGACCCTTCCCTTGAGATAAATCTGCAAATATCTCGGAAACGAAGCGAGCTATGGCAAAATGCTAAGAGACGTTTTTTGTAGAGAATTATGTTTCCTACAATTTATGTTCTATGATATTTTTTGATCAGAAGCGTAGTTTTCGAGATATATCGAGATATTTAAAAGTTCCGAAGCCGCACCAACATAATAGAGATACAGAAACACCGTGGCCCCTTTCTTTGAGATAACTCTGCACTATTGCGACCTGCAAATGCCACTTCCAGCTCAGCTGTGCAGAAGGAGAACAACAAGAAGAAGAAATATCTCGAAATATGTCCGTCAGGCCCCTTCCCTTGAGATAAATCTGCAAATATCTCGGAAACGAAGCGAGCTATGGCAAAATGTTAAGAGACCGTTTTTGTAGAGAATTAAGTTTCCTACTTTTTACGTTCTATGATATTTTTTGATCAGATGCGTAGTTCTCGAGATATATCAAGATATTTAAAAGTTCCGAAGCCGCACCAACATAATAGAGATACAGAAACACCGTGGCCCCTTTCTTTGAGATAACTCTGCACTATTGCGACCTGCAAATGCCACTTCCAGCTCAGCTGTGCAGAAGAAGAACAACAAGAAGAAGAAATATCTCGAAATATGTCCGTCAGGCCCCTTCCCTTGAGATAAATCTGCAAATATCTCGGAAACGGAGCGAGCTATGGCAAAATGTTAAGAGACCTTTTTTGTAGAGAATTATGTTTCCTACAATTTATGTTCTATGATATTTTTTGATCAGAAGCGTAGTTTTCGAGATATATCAAGATATTTAAAAGTTCCGAAGCCGCACCAACATAATAGAGATACAGAAACACCGTGGCCCCTTTCTTTGAGATAACTCTGCACTAGTGCGAGCCGCAAATGCCACTTCCAGCTTAGCTGTGCAGAAGAAGAACAACAAGAAGAAGAAATATCTCGAAATATGTCCGTCAGGCGCCTTCCCTTGAGATAAATCTGCAAATATCTCGGAAACGAAGCGAGCTATGGCAAAATGTTAAGAGACCTTTTTTGTAGAAAATTAGGTTTCCTGCTTTTTATGTTCTATGATATTTTTTGATCAGATGCGTAGTTCTCGAGATATATCAAGATATTTAAAAGTTCCGAAGCCGCACCAACATAATAGAGATACAGAAACACCGTGGCCCCTTTCTTTGAGATAACTCTGCACTATTGCGAGCTGTAAATGCCACTTCCAGCTTAGCTGTGCAGAAGAAGAACAACAAGAAGAAGAAATATCTCGAAATATGTCCGTCAGGCCAGTTCCTTTGAGCTGAATCTGCAAATATCTCGGAAACGAAGCGAGCTATGGCAAAATGTTAAGAGACGTTTTTTGTAGAGAATTAAGTTTCCTACATTTTATGTTCTATGATATTTTTTGATCAGATGCGTAGTTCTCGAGATATATCAAGATATTTAAAAGTTCCGAAGCCGCACCAACATAATAGAGATACAGAAACACCGTGGCCCCTTTCTTTGAGATAACTCTGCACTAGTGCGAGCCGCAAATGCCACTTCCAGCTTAGCTGTACAGAAGAAGAACAACAAGAAGAAGAAATATCTCGAAATATGTCCGTCAGGCCCCTTCCCTTGAGATACATATGCAAATATCTCGGAAACGAAGCGAGCTATGGCAAAATGTTAAGAGACCTTTTTTGTAGAGAATTAAGTTTCCTACTTTTTATGTTCTATGATATTTTTTGATCAGATGCGTAGTTCTCGAGATATATCAAGATATTTAAAAGTTCCGAAGCCGCAACAACATAATAGAGATACAGAAACACCGTGGCCCCTTTCTTTGAGATAACTCTGCACTATTGCGAGCTGCAAATGCCACTTCCAGCTTAGCTGTGCAGAGGAAGAACAACAAGAAGAAGAAATATCTCGAAATATGTCCGTCAGGCCAGTTCCTTTGAGCTGAATCTGCAAATATCTCGGAAACGAAGCGAGCTATGGCAAAATGTTAAGAGACGTTTTTTGTAGAGAATTATGTTTCCTACAATTTATGTTCTATGATATTTTTTGATCAGAAGCGTAGTTTTCGAGATATATCGAGATACTTAAAAGTTCCGAAGCCGCACCAACATAATAGAGATACAGAAACACCGTGGCCCCTTTCTTTGAGATAGCTGTGCACTAGTGCGAGCCGCAAATGCCACTTCCAGCTTAGCTGTGCAGAAGAAAAACAACAAGAAGAAGAAATATCTCGAAATATGTCCGTCAGGCCCCTTCCCTTGAGATAAATCTGCAAATATCTCGGAAACGAAGCGAGCTATGGCAAAATGTTAAGAGACCTTTTTTGTACAGAATTATGTTTCCTACTTTTTATGTTCTATGATATTTTTTGATCAGATGCGTAGTTCTCGAGATATATCAAGATATTTAAAAGTTCCGAAGCCGCACCAACATAATAGAGATACAGAAACACCGTGGCTCCTTTCTTTGAGATAACTCTGCACTATTGCGAGCTGGAAATGCCACTTCCAGTTTAGCTGTGCAGAAGAAGAACAACAAGAAGAAGAAATATCTCGAAATATGTCCGTCAGGCCCCTGCCCTTGAGATATATCTGCAAGTATCTCGGAAACGAAGCGAGCTATGGCAAAATGTTGAGAGACCTTTTTTGTAGAGAATTATGTTTCCTACAATTTATGTTCTATGATATTTTTTGATCAGAAGCGTAGTTTTCGAGATATATCGAGATATTTAAAAGTTCCGAAGCCGCACCAACATAATAGAGATACAGAAACACCGTGGCCCCTTTCTTTGAGATAACTCTGCACTAGTGCGAGCCGCAAATGCCACTTCCAGCTTAGCTGTGCAGAAGAAGAACAACAAGAAGGAGAAATATCTCGAAATATGTCCGTCAGGCCCCTTCCCTTGAGATAAATATGCAAATATCTCGGAAACGAAGCGAGCTATGGCAAAATGTTAAGCGACCTTTTTTGTAGAGAATTAAGTGTCCTACTTTTTATGTTCTATGATATTTTTTGATCAGATGCGTAGTTCTCGAGATATATCAAGATATTTAAAAGTTCCGAAGCCCCACCAACATAATAGAGATACAGAAACACCGTGGCCCCTTTCTTTGAGATAACTCTGCACTATTGCGAGCTGCAAATGCCACTTCCAGCTTAGCTGTGCAGAGGAAGAACAACAAGAAGAAGAAATATCTCGAAATATGTCCGTCAGGCCAGTTCCTTTGAGCTGAATCTGCAAATATCTCGGAAACGAAGCGAGCTATGGCAAAATGTTAAGAGACGTTTTTTGTAGAGAATTATGTTTCCTACTTTTTATGTTCTATGATATTTTTTGATCAGACGCGTAGTTCTCGAGATATATCAAGATATTTAAAAGTTCCGAAGCCGCACCAACATAATAGAGATACAGAAACACCGTGGCCCCTTTCTTTGAGATATCTCTGCACTATTGCGAGCTGCAAATGCCACTTCCAGCTTAGCTGTGCAGAAGAAGAACAACAAGAAGAAGAAATATCTCGAAATATGTCCGTGAGGCCCCTTCCCTTGAGATAAATCTGCAAATATCTCGGAAACGAAGCGAGCTATGGCAAAATGTTAAGAGACCTTTTTTGTAGAGAATTAAGTTTCCTACTTTTTATGTTTTATGATATTTTTTGATCAGATGCGTAGTTCTCGAGATATATTAAGATATTTAAAAGTTCCGAAGCCGCACCAACATAATAGAGATACAGAAACACCGTGGCCCCTTTCTTTGAGATAACTCTGCACTATTGCGAGCTGCAAATGCCACTTCCAGCTTAGCTGTGCAGAAGAAGAACAACAAGAAGAAGAAGTATCTCGAAATATGTCCGTCAGGCCCCTTCCCTTGAGATAAATCTGCAAATATCTCGGAAACGAAGCGAGCTATGGCAAAATGTTAAGAGATCTTTTTTGTAGAGAATTAAGTTTCCTACTTTTTATGTTGTATGATATTTTTTGATCAGATGCGTAGTTCTCGACATATATCAAGATATTTAAAAGTTCCGAAGCCGCACCAACATAATAGAGATACAGAAACACCGTGGCCCCTTTCTTTGAGATAACTCTGCACTAGCGCGAGTCGCAAATGCCACTTACAGCTTAGCTGTGCAGAAGAAGAACAACGAGAAGAAGAAATATCTCGAAATATGTCCGTCAGGCCCCTTCCCTTGAGATAAATCTGCAA
This sequence comes from Osmia lignaria lignaria, assembly GCF_051020975.1. NCBI lineage: Eukaryota > Metazoa > Arthropoda > Insecta > Hymenoptera > Megachilidae > Osmia > Osmia lignaria. The sequence goes on along the minus strand of NW_027478170.1, from coordinate 922,103 downwards.
ATATCTCGGAAACGAAGCGAGCTATGGCAAAATGTTAAGAGATCTTTTTTGTAGAGAATTAAGTTTCCTACTTTTTATGTTCTATGATATTTTTTGATCAGATGCGTAGTTCTCGAGATATATCAAGATATTTAAAAGTTCCGAAGCCGCACCAACATAATAGAGATACAGAAACACCGTGGCTCCTTTCATTGAGATAACTCCGCACTATTGCGAGCTGGAAATGCCACTTCCAGTTTAGCTGTGCAGAAGAAGAACAACAAGAAGAAGAAATATCTCGAAATATGTCCGTTAGGCCCCTTCCCTTGAGATAAATCTGCAAATATCTCGGAAACGAAGCGAGCTATGGCAAAATGTTAAGAGACCTTTTTTGTAGAGAATTAAGTTTCCTACTTTTTATGTTCTATGATATTTTTTGATCAGATGCGTAGTTCTCGAGATATATCAAGATATTTAAAGGTTCCGAAGCCGCACCAACATAATAGAGATACAGAAACACCGTGGCCCCTTTCTTTGAGATAACTCTGCACTATTGCGAGCTGTAAATGCCACTTCCAGCTTAGCTGTGCAGAAGAAGAACAACAAGAAGAAGAAATATCTCGAAATATGTCCGTCAGGCCCCTTCCCTTGAGATAAATCTGCAAATATCTCGGAAACGAAGCGAGCTATGGCAAAATGTTAAGAGACCTTTTTTGTACAGAATTATGTTTCCTACTTTTTATGTTCTATGATATTTTTTGATCAGACGCGTAGTTCTCGAGATATATCAAGATATTTAAAAGTTCCGAAGCCGCACCAACATAATAGAGATACAGAAACACCGTGGCTCCTTTCTTTGAGATAACTCTGCACTATTGCGAGCTGCAAATGCCACTTCCAGCTTAGCTGTGCAGAAGAAGAACAACAAGAAGAAGAAGTATCTCGAAATATATCCGTCAGGCCCCTTCCCTTGAGATAAATCTGCAAATATCTCGGAAACGAAGAGAGCTATGGCAAAATGTTAAGAGACCTTTTTTGTAGAAAATTAAGTTTCCTACTTTTTATGTTCTATGATATTTTTTGATCAGATGCGTAGTTCTCGAGATATATCAAGATATTTAAAAGTTCCGAAGCCGCACCAACATAATAGAGATACAGAAACACCGTGGCCCCTTTCTTTGAGATAACTCTGCACTATTGCGAGCTGTAAATGTCACTTCCAGCTTAGCTGTGCAGAAGAAGAAATATCTCGAAATATGTCCGTCAGGCCCCTGCCCTAGAGATATATCTGCAAATATCTCGGAAACGAAGCGAGCTATGGCAAAATGTTAAGAGACCTTTTTTGTAGAGAATTATGTTTCCTACAATTTATGTTCTATGATATTTTTTGATCAGAAGCGTAATTTTCGAGATATATCGAGATATTTAAAGGTTCCGAAGCCGCACCAACATAATAGAGATACAGAAACACCGTGGCCCCTTTCTTTGAGATAACTCTGCACTAGTGCGAGCCGCAAATGCCACTTCCAGCTTAGCTGTGCAGAAGAAGAACAACAAGAAGAAGAAATATCTCGAAATATGTCCGTCAGGCCCCTTCCCTTGAGATAAATCTGCAAATATCTCGGAAACGAAGAGAGCTATGGCAAAATGTTAAGAGACCTTTTTTGTAGAGAATTAAGTTTCCTACTTTTCATGTTCTATGATATTTTTTGATCAGATGCGTAGTTCTCGAGATATATCAAGATATTTAAAAGTTCCGAAGCCGCACCAACATAATAGAGATACAGAAACACCGTGGCCCCTTTCTTTGAGATAACTCTGCACTATTGCGAGCTGTAAATGCCACTTCCAGCTTAGCTGTGCAGAAGAAGAACAACAAGAAGAAGAAATATCTCGAAATATGTCCGTCAGGCCCCTTCCCTTGAGATATATCTGCAAATATCTCGGAAACGAAGCGAGCCATGGCAAAATGTTAAGAGACCTTTTTTGTCGAGAATTGAGTTTCCTACTTTTCATGTTCTATGATATTTTTTGATCAGATGCGTAGTTCTCGAGATATATCAAGATATTTAAAAGTTCCGAAGCCGCACCAACATAATAGAGATACAGAAACACCGTGGCCCCTTTCTTTGAGATAACTCTGCACTATTGCGAGCTGTAAATGCCACTTCCAGCTTAGCTGTGCAGAAGAAGAACAACAAGAAGAAGAAATATCTCGAAATATGTCCGTCAGGCCCCTTCCCTTGAGATATATCTGCAAATATCTCGGAAACGAAGCGAGCTATGGCAAAATGTTCAGAGACCTTTTTTGTCGAGAATTATGTTTCCTACAATTTATGTTCTATGATATTTTTTGATCAGAAGCGTAGTTTTCGAGATATATCGAGATATTTAAAAGTTCCGAAGCCGCACCAACATAATAGAGATACAGAAACACCGTGGCCCCTTTCTTTGAGATGACTCTGCACTATTGCGAGCTGGAAATGCCACTTCCAGTTTAGCTGTGCAGAAGAAGAACAACAAGAAGAAGAAATATCTCGAAATATGCCCGTTAGGCCCCTTCCCTTGAGATAAATCTGCAAATATCTCGGAAACGAAGCGAGCTATGGCAAAATGTTAAGAGACCTTTTTTGTAGAGAATTAAGTTTCCTACTTTTTAGGTTCTATGATATTTTTTGATCAGATGCGTAGTTCTCGAGATATATCAAGATATTTAAAAGTTCCGAAGCCGCACCAACATAATAGAGATACAGAAACACCGTGGCCCCTTTCTTTGAGATAACTCTGCACTATTGCGAGCTGCAAATGCCACTTCCAGCTTAGCTGTGCAGAAGAAGAACAACAAGAAGAAGAAATATCTCGAAATATGTCCGTCAGGCCCCTTCCCTTGAGATATATCTGCAAATATCTCGGAAACGAAGCGAGCTATGGCGAAATGTTAAGAGACCTTTTTTGTAGAGAATTAAGTTTCCTACTTTTTATCTTCTATGATATTTTTTGATCAGATGCGTAGTTCTCGAGATATATCAAGATATTTAAAAGTTCCGAAGCCGCACCAACATAATAGAGATACAGAAACACCGTGGCCCCTTTCTTTGAGATAACTCTGCACTATTGCGCGCTGCAAATGCCACTTCCAGCTTAGCTGTGCGGAAGAAGAACAACAAGAAGAAGAAATATCTCGAAATATGTCCATCAGGACCCTTCCCTTGAGATAAATCTGCAAATATCTCGGAAACGAAGCGAGCTATGGCAAAATGTTAAGAGACGTTTTTTGTAGAGAATTATGTTTCCTATAATTTACGTTCTATGATATTTTTTGATCAGAATCGTAGTTTTCGAGATATATCGAGATATTTAAAAGTTCCGAAGCCGCACCAACATAATAGAGATACAGAAACACCGTGGCCCCTTTCTTTGAGATAACTCTGCACTATTGCGACCTGCAAATGCCACTTCCAGCTCAGCTGTGCAGAAGAAGAGCAACAAGAAGAAGAAATATCTCGAAATATGTCCGTCAGGCCCCTTCCCTTGAGATAAATCTGCAAATATCTCGGAAACGAAACGAGCTATGGCAAAATGTTAAGAGACCGTTTTTGTAGAGAATTAAGTTTCCTACTTTTTATGTTCTATGATATTCTTTGATCAGATGCGTGGTTCTCGAGATATATCAAGATATTTAAAAGTTCCGAAGCCGCACCAACATAATAGAGATACAGAAACACCGTGGCCCCGTTCTTAGAGATAACTCTGCACTATTGCGAGCTGCAAATGCCACTTCCAGCTTAGCTGTGCAGAAGAAGAACAACAAGAAGAAGAAATATCTCGAAATATGTCCGTCAGGCCCCTTCCCTTGAGATAAATCTGCAAATATCTCGGAAACGAAGCGAGCTATCGCAAAATGTTAAGAGACCTTTTTTGTAGAGAATTATGTTTCCTACAATTTATGTTCTACGATATTTTTTGATCAGAAGCGTAGTTTTCGAGATATATCGAGATATTTAAAAGTTCCGAAGCCGCACCAACATAATAGAGATACAGAAACACCGTGGCCCCTTTCTTTGAGATAACTCTGCACTAGTGCGAGCCGCAAATGCCACTTCCAGCTTAGCTGTGCAGAAGAAGAACAACAAGAAGAAGAAATATCTCGAAATATGTCCGTCAGGCGCCTTCCCTTGAGATAAATCTGCAAATATCTCGGAAACGAAGCGAGCTATGGCAAAATGTTAAGAGACCTTTCTTGTAGAAAATTAGGTTTCCTACTTTTTATGTTCTATGATATTTTTTGATCAGATGCGTAGTTCTCGAGATATATCAAGATATTTAAAAGTTCCGAAGCCGCACCAACATAATAGAGATACAGAAACACCGTGGCCCCTTTCTTTGAGATAACTCTGCACTATTGCGAGCTGTAAATGCCACTTCCAGCTTAGCTGTGCAGAAGAAGAACAACAAGAAGAAGAAATATCTCGAAATATGTCCGTCAGGCCAGTTCCTTTGAGCTGAATCTGCAAATATCTCGGAAACGAAGCGAGCTATGGCAAAATGTTAAGAGACGTTTTTTGTAGAGAATTATGCTTCCTACAATTTATGTTCTATGATATTTTTTGATCAGAAGCGTAGTTTTCGAGATATATCGAGATATTTAAAAGTTCCGAAGCCGCACCAACATAATAGGGATACAGAAACACCGTGGCCCCTTTCTTTGAGATAACTCTGCACTAGTGCGAGCCGCAAATGCCACTTCCAGCTTAGCTGTACAGAAGAAGAACAACAAGAAGAAGAAATATCTCGAAATATGTCCGTCAGGCCCCTTCCCTTGAGATACATATGCAAATATCTCGGAAACGAAGCGAGCTATGGCAAAATGTTAAGAGACCTTTTTTGTAGAGAATTAAGTTTCCTACTTTTTATGTTCTATGATATTTTTTGATCAGATGCGTAGTTCTCGAGATATATCAAGATATTTAAAAGTTCCGAAGCCGCAACAACATAATAGAGATACAGAAACACCGTGGCCCCTTTCTTTGAGATAACTCTGCACTATTGCGAGCTGCAAATGCCACTTCCAGCTTAGCTGTGCAGAGGAAGAACAACAAGAAGAAGAAATATCTCGAAATATGTCCGTCAGGCCAGTTCCTTTGAGCTGAATCTGCAAATATCTCGGAAACGAAGCGAGCTATGGCAAAATGTCAAGCGACCTTTTTTGTACAGAATTATGTTTCCTACTTTTTATGTTCTATGATATTTTTTGATCAGATGCGTAGTTCTCGAGATATATTAAGATATTTAAAAGTTCCGAAGCCGCCCCAACATAATAGAGATACAGAAACACCGTGGCCCCTTTCTTTGAGATAACTCTGCACTAGTGCGAGCCGCAAATGCCACTTACAGCTTAGCTGTGCAGAAGAAGAACAACGAGAAGAAGAAATATCTCGAAATATGTCCGTCAGGCCCCTTCCCTTGAGATAAATCTGCAAATATCTCGGAAACGAAGCGAGCTATGGCAAAATGTTAAGAGACCTTTTTTGTAGAGAATTAAGTTTCCTACAGTTTATGTTCTATGATATTTTTTGATCAGATGCGTAGTTCTCGAGATATATCAAGATATTTAAAAGTTCCGAAGCCGCACCAACATAATAGAGATACAGAAACACCGTGGCCCCTTTCTTTGAGATAACTCTGCACTAGTGCGAGCCGCAAATGCCACTTACAGCTTAGCTGTGCAGAAGAAGAACAACGAGAAGAAGAAATATCTCGAAATATGTCCGTCAGGTCCCTTCCCTTGAGATAAATCTGCAAATATCTCGGAAACGAAACGAGCTATGGCAAAATGTTAAGAGATCTTTTTTGTAGAGAATTAAGTTTCCTACTTTTTATGTTCTATGATATTTTTTGATCAGATGCGTAGTTCTCGAGATATATCAAGATATTTAAAAGTTCCGAAGCCGCACCAACATAATAGAGATACAGAAACACCGTGGCCCCTTTCTTTGAGATAACTCTGCACTAGCGCGAGCCGCAAATGCCACTTACAGCTTAGCTGTGCAGAAGAAGAACAACGAGAAGAAGAAATATCTCGAAATATGTCCGTCAGGCCCCTTCCCTTGAGATAAATCTGCAAATATCTCGGAAACGAAGCGAGCTATGGCAAAATGTTAAGAGACCTTTTTTGTAGAGAATTAAGTTTCCTACATTTTATGTTCTATGATATTTTTTGATCAGATGCGTAGTTCTCGAGATATATCAAGATATTTAAAAGTTCCGAAGCCGCACCAACATAATAGAGATACAGAAACACCGTGGCTCCTTTCATTGAGATAACTCCGCACTATTGCGAGCTGGAAATGCCACTTCCAGTTTAGCTGTGCAGAAGAAGAACAACAAGAAGGAGAAATATCTCGAAATATGTCCGTCAGGCCCCTTCCCTTGAGATAAATATGCAAATATCTCGGAAACGAAGCGAGCTATGGCAAAATGTTAAGCGACCTTTTTTGTAGAGAATTAAGTGTCCTACTTTTTATGTTCTATGATATTTTTTGATCAGATGCGTAGTTCTCGAGATATATCAAGATATTTAAAAGTTCCGAAGCCCCACCAACATAATAGAGATACAGAAACACCGTGGCCCCTTTCTTTGAGATAACTCTGCACTATTGCGAGCTGCAAATGCCACTTCCAGCTTAGCTGTGCAGAGGAAGAACAACAAGAAGAAGAAATATCTCGAAATATGTCCGTCAGGCCAGTTCCTTTGAGCTGAATCTGCAAATATCTCGGAAACGAAGCGAGCTATGGCAAAATGTTAAGAGACGTTTTTTGTAGAGAATTATGTTTCCTACTTTTTATGTTCTATGATATTTTTTGATCAGACGCGTAGTTCTCGAGATATATCAAGATATTTAAAAGTTCCGAAGCCGCACCAACATAATAGAGATACAGAAACACCGTGGCCCCTTTCTTTGAGATATCTCTGCACTATTGCGAGCTGCAAATGCCACTTCCAGCTTAGCTGTGCAGAAGAAGAACAACAAGAAGAAGAAGTATCTCGAAATATGTCCGTCAGGCCCCTTCCCTTGAGATAAATCTGCAAATATCTCGGAAACGAAGCGAGCTATGGCAAAATGTTAAGAGATCTTTTTTGTAGAGAATTAAGTTTCCTACGTTTTATGTTCTATGATATTTTTTGATCAGATGCGTAGTTCTCGAGATATATCAAGATATTTAAAAGTTCCGAAGCCGCACCAACATAATAGAGATACAGAAACACCGTGGCCCCTTTCTTTGAGATAACTCTGCACTAGCGCGAGCCGCAAATGCCACTTACAGCTTAGCTGTGCAGAAGAAGAACAACGAGAAGAAGAAATATGTCGAAATATGTCCGTCAGGCCCCTTCCCTTGAGATAAATCTGCAAATATCTCGGAAACGAAGCGAGCTATGGCAAAATGTTAAGAGACCTTTTTTGTAGAGAATTAAGTTTCCTACATTTTATGTTCTATGACATTTTTTGATCAGATGCGTAGTTCTCGAGATATATCAAGATATTTAAAAGTTCCGAAGCCGCACCAACATAATAGAGATACAGAAACACCGTGGCTCCTTTCATTGAGATAACTCCGCACTATTGCGAGCTGGAAATGCCACTTCCAGTTTAGCTGTGCAGAAGAAGAACAACAAGAAGAAGAAATATCTCGAAATATGTCCGTTAGGCCCCTTCCCTTGAGATAAATCTGCAAATATCTCGGAAACGAAGCGAGCTATGGCAAAATGTTAAGAGACCTTTTTTGTAGAGAATTAAGTTTCCTACTTTTTATGTTCTATGATATTTTTTGATCAGATGCGTAGTTCTCGAGATATATTAAGATATTTAAAAGTTCCGCAGCCGCACCAACATAATAGAGATACAGAAACACCGTGGCCCCTTTCTTTGAGATAACTCTGCACTATTGCGAGCTGCAAATGCCACTTCCAGCTTAGCTGTGCAGAAGAAGAACAACAAGAAGAAGAAGTATCTCGAAATATGTCCGTCAGGCCCCTTCCCTTGAGATAAATCTGCAAATATCTCGGAAACGAAGAGAGCTATGGCAAAATGTTAAGAGACCTTTTTTGTAGAGAATTAAGTTTCCTACTTTTTATGTTCTATGATATTTTTTGATCAGATGCGTAGTTCTCGAGATATATCAAGATATTTAAAAGTTCCGAAGCCGCACCAACATAATAGAGATACAGAAACACCGTGGCCCCTTTCTTTGAGATAACTCTGCACTATTGCGAGCTGTAAATGCCACTTCCAGCTTAGCTGTGCAGAAGAAGAACAACAAGAAGAAGAAATATCTCGAAATATGTCCGTCAGGCCCCTGCCCTTGAGATATATCTGCAAATATCTCGGAAACGAAGCGAGCTATGGCAAAATGTTAAGAGACCTTTTTTGTAGAGAATTATGTTTCCTACAATTTATGTTCTATGATATTTTTTGATCAGAAGCGTAGTTTTCGAGATATATCGAGATATTTAAAGGTTCCGAAGCCGCACCAACATAATAGAGATACAGAAACACCGTGGCCCCTTTCTTTGAGATAACTCTGCACTAGTGCGAGCCGCAAATGCCACTTCCAGCTTAGCTGTGCAGAAGAAGAACAACAAGAAGAAGAAATATCTCGAAATATGTCCGTCAGGCCCCTTCCCTTGAGATAAATCTGCAAATATCTCGGAAACGAAGAGAGCTATGGCAAAATGTTAAGAGACCTTTTTTGTAGAGAATTAAGTTTCCTACTTTTCATGTTCTATGATATTTTTTGATCAGATGCGTAGTTCTCGAGATATATCAAGATATTTAAAAGTTCCGAAGCCGCACCAACATAATAGAGATACAGAAACACCGTGGCCCCTTTCTTTGAGATAACTCTGCACTATTGCGAGCTGTAAATGCCACTTCCAGCTTAGCTGTGCAGAAGAAGAACAACAAGAAGAAGAAATATCTCGAAATATGTCCGTCAGGCCCCTTCCCTTGAGATAAATCTGCAAATATCTCGGAAACGAAGCGAGCTATGGCAAAATGTTAAGAGACCTTTTTTGTCGAGAATTAAGTTTCCTACTTTTCATGTTCTATGATATTTTTTGATCAGATGCGGAGTTCTCGAGATATATCAAGATATTTAAAAGTTCCGAAGCCGCACCAACATAATAGAGATACAGAAACACCGTGGCCCCTTTCTTTGAGATAACTCTGCACTATTGCGAGCTGTAAATGCCACTTCCAGCTTAGCTGTGCAGAAGAAGAACAACAAGAAGAAGAAATATCTTGAAATATGTCCGTCAGGCCCCTTCCCTTGAGATATATCTGCAAATATCTCGGAAACGAAGCAAGCTATGGCAAAATGTTAAGAGACCTTTTTTGTCGAGAATTATGTTTCCTACAATTTATGTTCTATGATATTTTTTGATCAGAAGCGTAGTTTTCGAGATATATCGAGATATTTAAAAGTTCCGAAGCCGCACCAACATAATAGAGATACAGAAACACCGTGGCCCCTTTCTTTGAGATGACTCTGCACTATTGCGAGCTGGAAATGCCACTTCTAGTTTAGCTGTGCAAAAGAAGAACAACAAGAAGAAGAAATATCTCGAAATATGTCCGTTAGGCCCCTTCCCTTGAGATAAATCTGCAAATATCTCGGAAACGAAGCGAGCTATGGCAAAATGTTAAGAGACCTTTTTTGTAGAGAATTAAGTTTCCTACTTTTTATGTTCTATCATATTTTTTGATCAGATGCGTAGTTCTCGAGATATATCAAGATATTTAAAAGTTCCGAAGCCGCACCAACATAATAGAGATACAGAAACACCGTGGCCCCTTTCTTTGAGATAACTCTGCACTATTGCGAGCTGTAAATGCCACTTCCAGCTTAGCTGTGCAGAAGAAGAACAACAAGAAGAAGAAATATCTCGAAATATGTCCGTCAGGCCCCTGCCCTTGAGATATATCTGCAAATATCTCGGAAACGAAGCGAGCTATGGCAAAATGTTAAGAGACGTTTTTTGTAGAGAATTATGTTTCCTATAATTTACGTTCTATGATATTTTTTGATCAGAATCGTAGTTTTCGAGATATATCGAGATATTTAAAAGTTCCGAAGCCGCACCAACATAATAGAGATACAGAAACACCGTGGCCCCTTTCTTTGAGATAACTCTGCACTATTGCGACCTGCAAATGCCACTTCCAGCTCAGCTGTGCAGAAGAAGAGCAACAAGAAGAAGAAATATCTCGAAATATGTCCGTCAGGCCCCTTCCCTTGAGATAAATCTGCAAATATCTCGGAAACGAAACGAGCTATGGCAAAATGTTAAGAGACCGTTTTTGTAGAGAATTAAGTTTCCTACTTTTTATGTTCTATGATATTCTTTGATCAGATGCGTGGTTCTCGAGATATATCAAGATATTTAAAAGTTCCGAAGCCGCACCAACATAATAGAGATACAGAAACACCGTGGCCCCGTTCTTAGAGATAACTCTGCACTATTGCGAGCTGCAAATGCCACTTCCAGCTTAGCTGTGCAGAAGAAGAACAACAAGAAGAAGAAATATCTCGAAATATGTCCGTCAGGCCCCTTCCCTTGAGATAAATCTGCAAATATCTCGGAAACGAAGCGAGCTATCGCAAAATGTTAAGAGACCTTTTTTGTAGAGAATTATGTTTCCTACAATTTATGTTCTACGATATTTTTTGATCAGAAGCGTAGTTTTCGAGATATATCGAGATATTTAAAAGTTCCGAAGCCGCACCAACATAATAGAGATACAGAAACACCGTGGCCCCTTTCTTTGAGATAACTCTGCACTAGTGCGAGCCGCAAATGCCACTTCCAGCTTAGCTGTGCAGAAGAAGAACAACAAGAAGAAGAAATATCTCGAAATATGTCCGTCAGGCGCCTTCCCTTGAGATAAATCTGCAAATATCTCGGAAACGAAGCGAGCTATGGCAAAATGTTAAGAGACCTTTCTTGTAGAAAATTAGGTTTCCTACTTTTTATGTTCTATGATATTTTTTGATCAGATGCGTAGTTCTCGAGATATATCAAGATATTTAAAAGTTCCGAAGCCGCACCAACATAATAGAGATACAGAAACACCGTGGCCCCTTTCTTTGAGATAACTCTGCACTATTGCGAGCTGTAAATGCCACTTCCAGCTTAGCTGTGCAGAAGAAGAACAACAAGAAGAAGAAATATCTCGAAATATGTCCGTCAGGCCAGTTCCTTTGAGCTGAATCTGCAAATATCTCGGAAACGAAGCGAGCTATGGCAAAATGTTAAGAGACGTTTTTTGTAGAGAATTATGCTTCCTACAATTTATGTTCTATGATATTTTTTGATCAGAAGCGTAGTTTTCGAGATATATCGAGATATTTAAAAGTTCCGAAGCCGCACCAACATAATAGGGATACAGAAACACCGTGGCCCCTTTCTTTGAGATAACTCTGCACTAGTGCGAGCCGCAAATGCCACTTCCAGCTTAGCTGTACAGAAGAAGAACAACAAGAAGAAGAAATATCTCGAAATATGTCCGTCAGGCCCCTTCCCTTGAGATACATATGCAAATATCTCGGAAACGAAGCGAGCTATGGCAAAATGTTAAGAGACCTTTTTTGTAGAGAATTAAGTTTCCTACTTTTTATGTTCTATGATATTTTTTGATCAGATGCGTAGTTCTCGAGATATATCAAGATATTTAAAAGTTCCGAAGCCGCAACAACATAATAGAGATACAGAAACACCGTGGCCCCTTTCTTTGAGATAACTCTGCACTATTGCGAGCTGCAAATGCCACTTCCAGCTTAGCTGTGCAGAGGAAGAACAACAAGAAGAAGAAATATCTCGAAATATGTCCGTCAGGCCAGTTCCTTTGAGCTGAATCTGCAAATATCTCGGAAACGAAGCGAGCTATGGCAAAATGTCAAGCGACCTTTTTTGTACAGAATTATGTTTCCTACTTTTTATGTTCTATGATATTTTTTGATCAGATGCGTAGTTCTCGAGATATATTAAGATATTTAAAAGTTCCGAAGCCGCCCCAACATAATAGAGATACAGAAACACCGTGGCCCCTTTCTTTGAGATAACTCTGCACTAGTGCGAGCCGCAAATGCCACTTACAGCTTAGCTGTGCAGAAGAAGAACAACGAGAAGAAGAAATATCTCGAAATATGTCCGTCAGGCCCCTTCCCTTGAGATAAATCTGCAAATATCTCGGAAACGAAGCGAGCTATGGCAAAATGTTAAGAGACCTTTTTTGTAGAGAATTAAGTTTCCTACAGTTTATGTTCTATGATATTTTTTGATCAGATGCGTAGTTCTCGAGATATATCAAGATATTTAAAAGTTCCGAAGCCGCACCAACATAATAGAGATACAGAAACACCGTGGCCCCTTTCTTTGAGATAACTCTGCACTAGTGCGAGCCGCAAATGCCACTTACAGCTTAGCTGTGCAGAAGAAGAACAACGAGAAGAAGAAATATCTCGAAATATGTCCGTCAGGTCCCTTCCCTTGAGATAAATCTGCAAATATCTCGGAAACGAAACGAGCTATGGCAAAATGTTAAGAGATCTTTTTTGTAGAGAATTAAGTTTCCTACTTTTTATGTTCTATGATATTTTTTGATCAGATGCGTAGTTCTCGAGATATATCAAGATATTTAAAAGTTCCGAAGCCGCACCAACATAATAGAGATACAGAAACACCGTGGCCCCTTTCTTTGAGATAACTCTGCACTAGCGCGAGCCGCAAATGCCACTTACAGCTTAGCTGTGCAGAAGAAGAACAACGAGAAGAAGAAATATCTCGAAATATGTCCGTCAGGCCCCTTCCCTTGAGATAAATCTGCAAATATCTCGGAAACGAAGCGAGCTATGGCAAAATGTTAAGAGACCTTTTTTGTAGAGAATTAAGTTTCCTACATTTTATGTTCTATGATATTTTTTGATCAGATGCGTAGTTCTCGAGATATATCAAGATATTTAAAAGTTCCGAAGCCGCACCAACATAATAGAGATACAGAAACACCGTGGCTCCTTTCATTGAGATAACTCCGCACTATTGCGAGCTGGAAATGCCACTTCCAGTTTAGCTGTGCAGAAGAAGAACAACAAGAAGGAGAAATATCTCGAAATATGTCCGTCAGGCCCCTTCCCTTGAGATAAATATGCAAATATCTCGGAAACGAAGCGAGCTATGGCAAAATGTTAAGCGACCTTTTTTGTAGAGAATTAAGTGTCCTACTTTTTATGTTCTATGATATTTTTTGATCAGATGCGTAGTTCTCGAGATATATCAAGATATTTAAAAGTTCCGAAGCCCCACCAACATAATAGAGATACAGAAACACCGTGGCCCCTTTCTTTGAGATAACTCTGCACTATTGCGAGCTGCAAATGCCACTTCCAGCTTAGCTGTGCAGAGGAAGAACAACAAGAAGAAGAAATATCTCGAAATATGTCCGTCAGGCCAGTTCCTTTGAGCTGAATCTGCAAATATCTCGGAAACGAAGCGAGCTATGGCAAAATGTTAAGAGACGTTTTTTGTAGAGAATTATGTTTCCTACTTTTTATGTTCTATGATATTTTTTGATCAGACGCGTAGTTCTCGAGATATATCAAGATATTTAAAAGTTCCGAAGCCGCACCAACATAATAGAGATACAGAAACACCGTGGCCCCTTTCTTTGAGATATCTCTGCACTATTGCGAGCTGCAAATGCCACTTCCAGCTTAGCTGTGCAGAAGAAGAACAACAAGAAGAAGAAATATCTCGAAATATGTCCGTGAGGCCCCTTCCCTTGAGATAAATCTGCAAATATCTCGGAAACGAAGCGAGCTATGGCAAAATGTTAAGAGACCTTTTTTGTAGAGAATTAAGTTTCCTACATTTTATGTTCTATGACATTTTTTGATCAGATGCGTAGTTCTCGAGATATATCAAGATATTTAAAAGTTCCGAAGCCGCACCAACATAATAGAGATACAGAAACACCGTGGCTCCTTTCATTGAGATAACTCCGCACTATTGCGAGCTGGAAATGCCACTTCCAGTTTAGCTGTGCAGAAGAAGAACAACAAGAAGAAGAAATATCTCGAAATATGTCCGTTAGGCCCCTTCCCTTGAGATAAATCTGCAAATATCTCGGAAACGAAGCGAGCTATGGCAAAATGTTAAGAGACCTTTTTTGTAGAGAATTAAGTTTCCTACTTTTTATGTTCTATGATATTTTTTGATCAGATGCGTAGTTCTCGAGATATATTAAGATATTTAAAAGTTCCGCAGCCGCACCAACATAATAGAGATACAGAAACACCGTGGCCCCTTTCTTTGAGATAACTCTGCACTATTGCGAGCTGCAAATGCCACTTCCAGCTTAGCTGTGCAGAAGAAGAACAACAAGAAGAAGAAGTATCTCGAAATATGTCCGTCAGGCCCCTTCCCTTGAGATAAATCTGCAAATATCTCGGAAACGAAGAGAGCTATGGCAAAATGTTAAGAGACCTTTTTTGTAGAGAATTAAGTTTCCTACTTTTTATGTTCTATGATATTTTTTGATCAGATGCGTAGTTCTCGAGATATATCAAGATATTTAAAAGTTCCGAAGCCGCACCAACATAATAGAGATACAGAAACACCGTGGCCCCTTTCTTTGAGATAACTCTGCACTATTGCGAGCTGTAAATGCCACTTCCAGCTTAGCTGTGCAGAAGAAGAACAACAAGAAGAAGAAATATCTCGAAATATGTCCGTCAGGCCCCTGCCCTTGAGATATATCTGCAAATATCTCGGAAACGAAGCGAGCTATGGCAAAATGTTAAGAGACCTTTTTTGTAGAGAATTATGTTTCCTACAATTTATGTTCTATGATATTTTTTGATCAGAAGCGTAGTTTTCGAGATATATCGAGATATTTAAAGGTTCCGAAGCCGCACCAACATAATAGAGATACAGAAACACCGTGGCCCCTTTCTTTGAGATAACTCTGCACTAGTGCGAGCCGCAAATGCCACTTCCAGCTTAGCTGTGCAGAAGAAGAACAACAAGAAGAAGAAATATCTCGAAATATGTCCGTCAGGCCCCTTCCCTTGAGATAAATCTGCAAATATCTCGGAAACGAAGAGAGCTATGGCAAAATGTTAAGAGACCTTTTTTGTAGAGAATTAAGTTTCCTACTTTTCATGTTCTATGATATTTTTTGATCAGATGCGTAGTTCTCGAGATATATCAAGATATTTAAAAGTTCCGAAGCCGCACCAACATAATAGAGATACAGAAACACCGTGGCCCCTTTCTTTGAGATAACTCTGCACTATTGCGAGCTGTAAATGCCACTTCCAGCTTAGCTGTGCAGAAGAAGAACAACAAGAAGAAGAAATATCTCGAAATATGTCCGTCAGGCCCCTTCCCTTGAGATAAATCTGCAAATATCTCGGAAACGAAGCGAGCTATGGCAAAATGTTAAGAGACCTTTTTTGTCGAGAATTAAGTTTCCTACTTTTCATGTTCTATGATATTTTTTGATCAGATGCGGAGTTCTCGAGATATATCAAGATATTTAAAAGTTCCGAAGCCGCACCAACATAATAGAGATACAGAAACACCGTGGCCCCTTTCTTTGAGATAACTCTGCACTATTGCGAGCTGTAAATGCCACTTCCAGCTTAGCTGTGCAGAAGAAGAACAACAAGAAGAAGAAATATCTTGAAATATGTCCGTCAGGCCCCTTCCCTTGAGATATATCTGCAAATATCTCGGAAACGAAGCAAGCTATGGCAAAATGTTAAGAGACCTTTTTTGTCGAGAATTATGTTTCCTACAATTTATGTTCTATGATATTTTTTGATCAGAAGCGTAGTTTTCGAGATATATCGAGATATTTAAAAGTTCCGAAGCCGCACCAACATAATAGAGATACAGAAACACCGTGGCCCCTTTCTTTGAGATGACTCTGCACTATTGCGAGCTGGAAATGCCACTTCTAGTTTAGCTGTGCAAAAGAAGAACAACAAGAAGAAGAAATATCTCGAAATATGTCCGTTAGGCCCCTTCCCTTGAGATAAATCTGCAAATATCTCGGAAACGAAGCGAGCTATGGCAAAATGTTAAGAGACCTTTTTTGTAGAGAATTAAGTTTCCTACTTTTTATGTTCTATCATATTTTTTGATCAGATGCGTAGTTCTCGAGATATATCAAGATATTTAAAAGTTCCGAAGCCGCACCAACATAATAGAGATACAGAAACACCGTGGCCCCTTTCTTTGAGATAACTCTGCACTATTGCGAGCTGTAAATGCCACTTCCAGCTTAGCTGTGCAGAAGAAGAACAACAAGAAGAAGAAATATCTCGAAATATGTCCGTCAGGCCCCTGCCCTTGAGATATATCTGCAAATATCTCGGAAACGAAGCGAGCTATGGCAAAATGTTAAGAGACCTTTTTTGTAGAGAATTATGTTTCCTACAATTTATGTTCTATGATATTTTTTGATCAGAAGCGTAGTTTTCGAGATATATCGAGATATTTAAAGGTTCCGAAGCCGCACCAACATAATAGAGATACAGAAACACCGTGGCCCCTTTCTTTGAGATAACTCTGCACTATTGCGAGCTGTAAATGCCACTTCCAGCTTAGCTGTGCAGAAGAAGAACAACAAGAAGAAGAAATATCTCGAAATATGTCCGTCAGGCCCCTGCCCTTGAGATATATCTGCAAATATCTCGGAAACGAAGCGAGCTATGGCAAAATGTTAAGAGACCTTTTTTGTAGAGAATTATGTTTCCTACAATTTATGTTCTATGATATTTTTTGATCAGAAGCGTAGTTTTCGAGATATATCGAGATATTTAAAGGTTCCGAAGCCGCACCAACATAATAGAGATACAGAAACACCGTGGCCCCTTTCTTTGAGATAACTCTGCACTAGTGCGAGCCGCAAATGCCACTTCCAGCTTAGCTGTGCAGAAGAAGAACAACAAGAAGAAGAAATATCTCGAAATATGTCCGTCAGGCCCCTTCCCCTGAGATAAATCTGCAAATATCTCGGAAACGAAGAGAGCTATGGCAAAATGTTAAGAGACCTTTTTTGTAGAGAATTAAGTTTCCTACTTTTCATGTTCTATGATATTTTTTGATCAGATGCGTAGTTCTCGAGATATATCAAGATATTTAAAAGTTCCGAAGCCGCACCAACATAATAGAGATACAGAAACACCGTGGCCCCTTTCTTTGAGATAACTCTGCACTATTGCGAGCTGCAAATGCCACTTCCAGCTTAGCTGTGCAGAGGAAGAACAACAAGAAGAAGAAATATCTTGAAATATGTCCGTCAGGCCCCTTCCCTTGAGATAAATCTGCAAATATCTCGGAAACGAAGCGAGCTATGGCAAAATGTTAAGAGACCTTTTTTGTAGAGAATTAAGTTTCCTACTTTTTATCTTCTATGATATTTTTTGAGCAGATGCGTAGTTCTCGAGATGTATCAAGATATTCAAAAGTTCCGAAGCCGCTCCAACATAATAGAGATACAGAAACACCGTGGCCCCTCTCTTTGAGATAACTCTGCACTATTGCGAGCTGGAAATGCCACTTCCAGTTTAGCTGTGCAGAAGAAGAACAACAAGAAGAAGAAATATCTCGAAATATGTCCGTCCGGCCCCTTCCCTTGAGATAAATCTGCAAATATCTCGGAGAAGAAGAGAGCTATGGCAAAATGTTAAGAGACCTTTTTTGTAGAGAAATAAGTTTCCTACTTTTTATGTTCTATGATATTTTTTGATCAGATGCGTAGTTCTCGAGATATATCAAGATATTTAAAAGTTCCGAAGCCGCACCAACATAATAGAGATACAGAAACACCGTGGCCCCTTTCTTTGAGATAACTCTGCACTAGTGCGAGCCGCAAATGCCACTTCCAGCTTAGCTGTGCAGAAGAAGAACAACAAGAAGAAGAAATATCTCGAAATATGTCCGTCAGGCCCCTTCCCTTGAGATATATGTGCAAATATCTCGGAAACGAAGCGAGCTATGTTAAAATGTTAAGAGACCTTTTTTGTAGAGAATTAAGTTTCCTACTTTTTATCTTCTATGATATTTTTTGATCAGATGCGTAGTTCTCGAGATATATCAAGATATTGAAAAGTTCCGAAGCCGCACCAACATAATAGAGATACAGAAACACCGTGGCCCCTCTCTTTGAGATAACTCTGCACCATTGCGAGCTGGGAATGCCACTTCCAGTTTAGCTGTGCAGAAGAAGAACAACAAGAAGAAGAAATATCTCGAAATATGTCCGTTAGGCCCCTTCCCTTGAGATAAATCTGCAAATATCTCGGAAACCAAGCGAGCTCTGGCAAAATGTTAAGAGACCTTTTTTGTAGAGAATTAAGTTTCCTACTTTTCATGTTCTATGATATTTTTTGATCAGATGCGTAGTTCACGAGATATATCAAGATATTTAAAAGTTCCGAAGCCGCACCAACATAATAGAGATACAGAAACACCGTGGCCCCTTTCTTTGAGATAACACTGCACTAGTGCGAGCCGCAAATGCCACTTCCAGCTTAGCTGTGCAGAAGAAGAACAACAAGAAGAAGAAATATCTCGAAATATGTCCGTCAGGCCCCTTCCCTTGAGATAAATCTGCAAATATCTCGGAAACGAAGCGAGCTATGGCAAAATGTTAAGAGACCTTTTTTGTAGAGATTTAAGTTCCCTACTTTTTATCTTCTATGATATTTTTTGAGCAGATGCGTAGTTCTCGAGATATATCAAGATATTTAAAAGTTCCTAGCCGCACCAACATAATAGAGATACAGAAACACCGTGGCCCCTTTCTTTGAGATAACTCTGCACTAGTGCGAGCCGCAAATGCTACTTTCAGCTTAGCTGTGCAGAGGAAGAACAACAAGAAGAAGAAATATCTCGTAATATGTCCGTCAGGCCCCTTCCCTTGAGATAAATCTGCAAATATCTCGGAAACGAAGCGAGCTATGGCAAAATGTTAAGAGACGGTTTTTGTAGAGAATTATGTTTCCTACAATTTATGTTCTATGATATTTTTTGATCAGAAGCGTAGTTTTCGAGATATATCGAGATATTTAAAAGTTCCGAAGCCGCACCAACATAATAGAGATACAGAAACACCGTGGCCCCTTTCTTTGAGATAACTCTGCACTATTGCGAGCTGTAAATGCCACTTCCAGCTTAGCTGTGCAGCAGAAGAACAACAAGAAGAAGAAATATCTCGAAATATGTCCGTCAGGCCCCTTCCCTTGACATGTATCTGCAAATATCTCGGAAACGAAGCGAGCTATGGCAAAATGTTAAGAGACCTTTTTTGTAGAGAATTATGTTTCCTACAATTTATGTTCTATGATATTTTTTGATCAGAAGCGTTGTTTTCGAGATATGTCGAGATATTTAAAAGTTCCGGAGCCGCACCAACATAATAGAGATACAGAAACACCGTGGCCCCTTTCTTTGAGATAACTCTGCACTAGTGCGAGCCGCAAATGCCACTTCCAGCTTAGCTGTGCAGAAGAAGAACAACAAGAAGAAGAAATATCTCGAAATATGTCCGTCAGGCCCCTTCCCTTGAGATAAATCTGCAAATATCTCGGAAACGAAGCGAGCTATGGCAAAATGTTAAGAGACCTTTTTTGTAGAGATTTAAGTTCCCTACTTTTTATCTTCTATGATATTTTTTGAGCAGATGCGTAGTTCTCGAGATATATCAAGATATTTAAAAGTTCCTAGCCGCACCAACATAATAGAGATACAGAAACACCGTGGCCCCTTTCTTTGAGATAACTCTGCACTAGTGCGAGCCGCAAATGCTACTTTCAGCTTAGCTGTGCAGAGGAAGAACAACAAGAAGAAGAAATATCTCGTAATATGTCCGTCAGGCCCCTTCCCTTGAGATAAATCTGCAAATATCTCGGAAACGAAGCGAGCTATGGCAAAATGTTAAGAGACGGTTTTTGTAGAGAATTATGTTTCCTACAATTTATGTTCTATGATATTTTTTGATCAGAAGCGTAGTTTTCGAGATATATCGAGATATTTAAAAGTTCCGAAGCCGCACCAACATAATAGAGATACAGAAACACCGTGGCCCCTTTCTTTGAG